>NC_072778.1:33488040-33788040 GCF_022539595.1 Amphiprion ocellaris | reverse complement strand
ACTAGTTTCTATGGTATCTCCACTGGTTTCCAAGTAGTGCTATTTTTAAGCGTTTTCTCTCAATCTGAGAACACAACTGAGGATAAAAAGCTGCTGTTAAGAGCTAGGAGAAGTTAGTCACCTGCTTTTTGAACTATAAGTCTTGAAAGACCAACCAAGAACATGACAATTAATGTATGTCATTAGGGTATTTAACCTTTACTCCCTCCATTGCCAAACAACTTAGACAAGAAACATCATTCATTTTGTGCACGTGTGGTTTGACATGTTGCTTATTGGTGGAGATTTTGGGTCACATGAGATTATTCAACCTTTTTTCCTCCTGTTGTTGGTGTTAATGAGCTTCTGTAGTTCCTCATAAGGAGTGTTAAGTGTAAACTTCTTAAGTCCCGAAAGATCATTTGAATGTTATCCTGGGAATACTTAAAAAGGAAGAACAATTCAGTGCTTGTTTTGGCACAATTGGACATGTTTTGAACTCGTTCTAAACTCATGCCTGTGGGGGGAAGGAAGATGCCTTGCAACTTTGTTCAGCATGCTGATCATGTATGCAAACATTCCTTTCCTTTGGCTCACTGCGTTACAACAAACTAATCTTCAGCAGGTTCTGTTTGTTCGGCCTTGGTCGAACTCTCATTCTTACTCTGCCATCTTCCACTTTGCCAGCACTGAGCTATAAAATGTGGGCTTGTTAATGTCTCACTGCTGCGATTCAAGAAATACCATCAGACACAGTACACTCTTAAGTGTGGTTCCAGCCAAACAGCACCATCAAAAAGCTAGATATTATTGGCTGTATTTTAAACTCATCCAGTCAGGAAATGTTTCTCAGTAAAAGAAACACACCTTCTTCTTACTTACTCTTTATGTCACACAAGGAGCATCCTGTACAAATGAATGTCATTACTGGACTTTAACTGAACCGAAGCCCAAAATGTGACAGAGAGAACAATTTCCATTACACACAGACTGGAGGGCTGCCATTGCCAGGCAGATGATAAAGAATCTGTGTCTCTTTCTTGCCTCTCTCCCTCTCATTCACCTGTTATAGGGCAGCTGATGTAACACAGGTTTCAGCCTGAGACGCTGTCCTTCACTGCCCACCTCTGGTGAAAATGACAACAGCATCATGAGGGTTTTACAGAGCACCAAACTGCAAAATCAATAGAATACTACCCTCTTGTGGTGCATTAAAAACATGACCAAGGTTACCACACTCTCCCTTAAAAACCGAACACATCAACACGTATAACTCGTCGTATTTACTTAAATACAGTTGAGGTAAGATACTTTTATTTTATTCCTTGCCTGTGCTTGTTCAAGAACTTTGTTGTCATATAAAATATTTAATTGAAGCACATTGTTTTCCAAGACTGTCATATCTTCCATGAAGTTTCATGAACTATATAAGGACATGCTCATTATTTAGAAAATATAGCAATCTCCTGCTGCCGTTTAATTGCAACTGTGTGTGCATCATTAGGAACATGAACAGTGTGAAGTCCTTTAGAATGAGTTCAGTTCAGTTCAGATCATATCAGTTGAGTTCATTGCAGTTCAGGTCAGGTCATTTGTGAAAGAGTGGGTGTGTTTGTGAGTGGCCAAGGAGGGTAGAAGAGGTGAGTAGGAGAGAAAATGCAGCCTAAGCTGAGGCAAAGGAAGAGCAGAAGCCTGGAGATTTGTAAAAATAAGAAGACTCATACTCTCTTATTGATCTGGAAACTCACAAATCTAGTTGCTTCTTGGTTTCAAAGTCACTCAAACATGACTAGAACCTAAATTGGTTTTCCAATCCATCTTTTTTCAGCTCCTATTTCTCACTATGTTCTTCTTAATGCTGAATTTATTCTCAGCTTACAGGTGTATCTGATTTATCTCTTCTCTTCCTCCCTTCTTTCCTACCTTTCCTGCTCAGTTAGAAAAATAGGCTGTTTTGTACATTTTCCTTCTCCTTTATGCTATACTACTTCTGTCTGATCTCTGTAGGATAGACAGCATCATATCATCTCTGATGGTATGTTAGAAGGTGGCCTGACACTTTACAATGTTGACAGCATCAATGATCCGTTCTGAAGTGGCCTTCGTAACACCAACAGACAGTCTGCTGAGCTTCTAGGATCACATGGTTAATGGGAGACAAGGAGGGAAGTCTGGGAACTCCATCCATCATCACTTCTTGTAGACTGAACATGTTGGAGCTGAGTGTCTCCTGCTGCTTCTCTCTCAGGATAGTGGCACAGTCTAGTGCTTACTGTCATTACCTTTCAAACTCCTTCACATCACAGCAGTTTAACTGTTAATGTTTGTCAAATGTGGCACTTTCTCACTGAAAATCAGCAGGTAAGGCCTCTGGGGACTTGAGGAACATCTTGGCTTCAAACTCGACATCCCTCATTTTCTTACTAATGTTTACTGCCACACTGTCGTGTAAAATTAGATTTGAGGAGCAGTTTAGAGGAGAATATCAGCATAATGCAACAATTTACTGCAGATTATTGTTAAGCCATCTGGTGCTGGTAAGTCTTACCAGCGTGAAACGAGGGTTGGCACCATCCTCATAAAAATCCTTCAGTTTAAACATCCAACATGTGCTTTTCTCCAACAGTAAGTCGATCATGTGTTCAGCAGTCGCCTCAGACGGGATCAGGTTTTTCTACTGAAGCTTTAGGAGTTCCACCATCAAAACAATCTCAAACCATAAGGACACTAGTCACATTTAAGTGTGGCAAGTTTGAATTCATCAGAATTTATCAAACATTCCATGTGGGTTTTTGGCTTGAAGGGATTGTAGGTCTGACCTGAGACTTGTAGCTGTTAGTAGTCTAACGGAGCTTCAGAGTCTGATCATATCTGGGTGTATCAAACAACACCTTTCAGAGAAATAACACTGTGCTACTCATTAGTTTTAGTTAGCTTTAAAAATATATCAAAAATATCTAACTATGGTAAGAACAAAAAATGTAACATACCTTGATGACTGTGTAGATTCCTCTATTTCCTTTAAGAAACTCCATTAATAATTTGTTGCTATATATCAAATACAACTGTCATACGGACAACTAAAATTTCTCATGTATAAGTTTGACGATAGACTTGAGAAGGCTCAAACATGGTTGATCTTCCTGCACAAATGAGCTAAGTGTGTTTAGGGAAACTATTGTGTAAGCTCTGAAGCACAATTATGGCTGTCAATTCACAGAATTCACAGAAACAATTGTAAAATGAAATTCACATGTCACACCAAGGAAACGCTTCCTGTTGTAAATAAAGAGTAAAATATATAGAACATTACTGTGATAAGACGCATGCACAAAATATAAAACTATTTAATTGGTAACGTCTGAGTTGATGGTCATTAATTAAATGCAAACATCTATTTATCCTTTGCAATGCTCTGATATGTGTTGCTGTCAAGAAAAAAAATAATCTGTTGATAGTCTACATTTGTTCTGTATCTCTGAACCAGTATGTGAAAGTATGAATTTTTCTTAGCAACACATGCTACCAAAGAACCTCATAATTGATTTTTCTTTAGCATAAGTTATAATCCAATAATAATAATAATAAAAACCATACACTAGTGCACCGAATGTATGTAAATTCAATGATCAGCTGGTAAGAAATGCTCCATTTCCTGTTAGTGCCCAGTTGCTCTACAACATTTTGGTGCCTTTTTGAGAAAAACCTGTTCATCAGTGACCTGATCTTAATTTTGTAAAAAGCTGAGAGCTGGGCATGCCATTACGTACTGAGAGATGCATTAAAACATTACTAGTTTTGAATAGTATATACTGGAAACAGTAGCAAAAAGAAATAAAAAAATATATAAAATGATGTGCTTTCTTTTTGTGTGTTGTCTTTTTGTTTGTGTTTACAATATGTTGTTATTGCCAACTAATCTCATGTTCTGATTTAATCATGTACATCATGTGTGCTCCTCAGGGTCAACATATTTCTTCCACATTTGAATAGACAAACACATCAGCACTCAGCAAAGTAAAAATAATTTTGTTTTTATATTTCTGTCATATCTACCAGAGATACAAAATGTAAAAAACATATATTACAAGCACAGTGCACTATAATTAACACAGTGTATATTACAGAAAAGGCACATGCTTTGAATCAACTAAATCTTTGATAGCTTTACAGTACTGACATCATCTTTCTTACAATTAGTGCCTTAATGAGAGGCTGGAACGTTGCAACCAGTTTGCTGGCCAACAGAGATGTGGCCAGATGAAGGAAATGTCAGTGAAAAACATATATAAAGTGCCACTGGAAGACATCTGTGTGTTTACTGTGTGTCTCAGAAACATCTTCTTATTGTAGCTGAGAATGCTGTCCTCGTTTAGCTCCATCCGTTTAGTTTAGGCAATATCGGGCTCTGTTTGAATTTGATCTGCATAAGGATCTGTCTCTGTCGTCGGAGTGTTTTGTTTGTCCTGAATATCAGAATCAGTGTCTCTGGCATCTGCGTGTCCTGTCATGTCACTAGTGTGATTAACAGGTATTTGGCTGTTCATGCTGTGGTCAGTGTCAAAGTCTTTCCCATCTGTTGGATTCTGGTGAGTTTGTAAAGTCTCAGTGGAGCTGCTGGAGTCTGAGATCTGCTCCTTAGCTGTATCAAAAGACTCAGTCAAAATACTGTCACTGTATGACTGACTGGCAATGGTTTCTGTCTCAGAGGCAAACACATCCGGGTAAGGACTGTCTGTGTCGGGGAGATAGTGATTGTGATCTTCTTTCCCATTAGCATCTCTGAGATTAGTGTCAGATCTGTGCTTTGAGTTAACATGGGTTATAGAAGTTCTTAAAGGTGGGTCATCTTCACACTTTGCATCTTCAGGTATGGAATCAAAAATGCCATTTCTCTTAACTAGAATTTCTGTATGTCCCATATCAGCATCCAAGTTCTTTTCCTTCTTTTGGCCAGACTCTGTGTCTGCATAATCCACGTTTTCCTCTCCAACAGCAGCGCTTTCCACTCCAGCCAAAACTCTCTTCAGACTCTGGGCTCTGTCTCTGTAAACTTGGCACAGCTGAGCGTCGGGCATGTGGTTGCCATGGATCTCGGCCAACTTCATGTACACCACATACAGAGCCTCGGGGTTAGCTTGGTCCTCAAGTGCTGCTGCCAGAGCCAGCTGGAAGTAGCCTACTGCATCAAAAGCATCCTGCAAAGGGAACACAGGTCAGAGCCTCTCTCATCAAAATTAAGTGCATAATCTTCACACTGGAAGGTTGGATTTTGATTTGCTATTAAAAGAACAACAGGCAAAGTTAAACAGTCCATATTATGGGCATTTGCAGGTTTATAATTTCATTTTTGAGTGGCCAAGAAAACGTTAACATGCTTTACTGATTTAAAAAAAAAAAAAAAAAAAAGCACATTATTTTTGTCATACTGTGCACTACTGCAGCACACCTTCTCAACCGGGGTTAGGGTTATCCTCATAATATCTAGATCTGTTAGCCCCCAGTGCCACGGAAGAAGCTCCAACACAAACAAAAAGCATTTTTCATTTCTTTTTAAAAATGTATTTGTTTATTTTTTGGTCCTTTTTAAATTTCTGTATTAAAGCACTGACATTAAAGAGTTGAAACCAGATTAAACCACATAAAACAGATGAAACTAGAGATGCTGTGTCTCCTTGTGGGTGCCTTAAGGCCAGGGCACCCTGTCATGAAACTTTCATACTGCTTCCATGTATTAAAATGACTTTTTAGTTAATTTAGGCGTCAAAAACAGTAAAACATTTGATTGAGGTGAAAGCCAAGACCTATGGTAAGCACTAACATACTGTATGCATTGTTTGCCACCTTCTAACAGCACCTCCTGTACCTTGAGTTTGTGTAGCGTGAGGTTTCCCAGTCTGCTGTAGACCTTAGTGTAGTAGCGAGCCTCGGTGGGGTGCTGCAAGACAGGTGGACACAGAGACAGACACTTCAGGTAGTAGTTTTCTGCCATCTCATACTGCTGCAGGCTGTAGTAAATTGTAGCCAGACGATGGTAAGCTGTCCGCTCATTCTCACGCACTCCTGGGAGAGAAAACAAAATAGTGACTAACCAAGTAGGCACACCATGATTTCACATCTTTATTAAGACATGCTGCTGCTCTGTACCTGTTTTGCTGGCGATTTGAACAGCCAGCGTTGCGTACTGCAGAGCCTCCTCCTGCTCTCCTTGATTCATCAACAGCTCCGTCAGTTTACTTAACAAACGGAACTCTGAGTGGACGTCTTTGATGCTCCGTGCAAATGGCAAACTGCCATCCTGAGAAAAAAATATGACATTTTTTAAGATTCGTGATGCCAAGAGGGGAAAAAAATAAAACCACAACTTAATAGTTTGTCATGAAAAATACTGCTGGGTGTACTTTTTTGCATCGTCTCACCCTGTAGAAAGGCAGTGAGGCCATGCGGTTCCTGTGGCCTTTAAAGTAGACATCTCCTGCCTCCTCATAGATGCTCATAGCAAAGTAAGGATCATTCATCCTCAGGGCTGTCTTCACTGCTGCCTGTCAGTCAAATCATATTGTTAATCACATGTGCTATTTGAAACGCTTGTGATTGTCAGGGAAATATTACACTTTATTAGATTTAAAAAAAACAAAAGAAAGCGGTGAATGTGAAGCAGTGGGAGCTCAGCAAGGATGTGATAAAGTCAATAATCTTTGCTCCTCAGGAATGAGGAGTGCCTGCATACACCGGATGCCAGTTTTATTAAAGAGCAAAGGGCAGAACAAGGAAAAGAGAATGATTAAAATATGTTCCACTCCACCCTCATATCATCCTTCATTCTCACCTGCAGGTACATGTCAGCCAGCTCGTCCTCCTGGATGAGGTAATAGATGCGTCCCACCTGTAGCCAGGTCTCTGACTCTTCCTCTCTCTTGCCCAAATCAATAGAAATCCTCAGGCTCTGCTTGGTGTAGTCAAGAGACTTGCGAGACGATCTGCAAAACACAATGTAGAAATAAAAATCAAATATAAAACAGAGATGTTTTAATAAAGATGGACAGAGAATCTGGGTGAGTGGGAAGGAAAGTCAAATATTCACTTCTCGGTGTTGAGCGAGAGGTAGAGGCTGCTGAGGATTTCCAGATACTCTCCCTCTAGTCTCTTGTCCTTCAGCTCTCTGGATACCAACACACAGTGCTCGTAGTAGACGATACTCTGACCATAGAGCAGCATGTCGGCGTATAGCCGGCTTAGCACCTTGGCTACCACCATCTGACCTATGAAAAGTAGCGTTGGAAATTACAAGTTGGTCCTGAGACAACACATACTGGTGCATTAATGATTCTGAAAAAGAATTATATGAAGCACAGCCTGGTCTGCTCATTACTATGACTTGCATTATCAGACATTTTAACTTTCCATAAATATATTTGGGATAGATTTCAGTAACAATGACTTGACACCCCTTAAAACCATTGTTTCCACTAAATATAGCTTTGGAAGTAATTATTACTCCGTCAAGGAACGCAGTGGAGTTATGTGACGATTGTTGTACGTTTAAGTACCAAGACATCCGTCTTTTTGTAATCTCACAATTCTCGTCTTTAAACATTAATGTAGTCTGGATTATCTGTTGACTTCACATATACCATTTATGCACAGAATAATGGTAACTCAAAAAAAGTTTTCAACCATGTAATGTGAAGGTTAAAATTTTTAAAAATTTCAAAATGTTATATTTTAACATATCTTATTGCTTGTATTGGCAAGTGATAAGATTTTTTTTTCATGTATTTTCAAATATGCTGTAATTATTAAGCCATGATGAAATTCACAGTCTAATAATTATTTTCCAAAGCTTCAGCTTTTTATTATTATTATTATTATTATTTAGCTGTAAAAAATATTGCTTAGTTGATGGAAGACAAATGAATATCAGATGTCTAATTCTTTAATTTCATATAGTTTGAAATATTAACATTGGCATCATTTTTTTTTTTTGTTTAGTTTTGTACTGCAGCAATAAGGAGCAGATGATGCTTGTGTTTGACCAGAATAAATTGTGTAATAGTCTGCACTTGGTTTTATGTTACTTTCTGTGTGTTACAAGGTTGGTGTAGTGTATGTTTATTGGTTTATGTGTGCTGGTGGCTGTGAAGCTAGTCAGGTTCAGCAGCTAAGCTCTGGGACATCAAATTACATGTGCTCACCTTCAGTGGTTGAACTTGTACTTACTGTGCAAGTTTCTGGCGTGTAGTGCAATCAGAAATCCCATTTCATAACAAGCCCTGATGTCCTGACTTCTCCCCCTGTCCTTGTAGCTCCGCCCGAGCCAAAGGTAGGTCTGGACATGCTCCTCGTCTGTCGGGCTTTCCCACAGCTCCAGAAAAAGGCACAGGGATCTAGTTAGGATTTTTAAAAAAGTACAATTTAAAAAAATGACCTAGAAACTCTCACTCCCTTGCAACATTTTTTTTCATGAAAGCACAACTATCTGACCTGACAAGGAAGCGTTCTGCAACCCAAGATGCTCCCACAACCAGCGCCAGACAGCCCATGTTGGCCAGTGCCAGGGCCTGATTCCTCTGGTTTCCACTTTCTCTGGAGATTACCAGAGCAGAGTGGAAATGCCAGCCTGCTTCTGGGATGCGACTTTGATGCCTCAGACACAAAGCCAAGAGGTTATGGATCACACCTCGCTGAGTAGGACAGTCAGTGCCCTGCAGAAAGATTCAGTTGGAAAAGACAAACTGCTTACACAAACGTTCATCATTTTCCCATGTGATGATCATTGCTCGTTGTTTGTCTTTGGTTGCTGTACCTGTAGTGATGTGAGCAGTGGTTCTAGGACACTCTGGGCCTTCTCAGCCTGACCTGTTAACACCAGCAGCCAACCGAGCAGCACAGACGCCTCAAAGCCCTCCTCCTCATTGATGTGGCCTCCCGTCTCCACAGCTTGTTGAGCACAGCACACTGCTTTATCCAGAGCACCATACTGCTGGTAAATTGAGGCCAAGCCCAAGCACAGATCCCTCTGGGTCTTTTTGTCGTCCACCTGCTCAGCTACAGCCAGGGCCTGCTGCAGGTAAACAACAATCTGAGCTGGAAGCAGGGAGGTCCCTTCCTTCCAGCACGGGTTCAGACGAACAGAGTTCCTGATAAACAACTCAATCCTCTGGAAGGTATTGTGGAGGGAGTGGTCTTGTCTTGAATCCAGGCTCAGAGAGGCCAGCACTAAGTAAGGCATGTATTTACGATGGTAGAGCCAACTCAAGAGCCAGTTGAGGTCCAGGGGAGCTATAGGTCGACCCTCGGTGACAGAGAGAGTCACTGAGAGAAACTGGAGTCGCTCGACAAAGGGAAGAGCATCATCAGTCTTCCTGAGAAGCAGGAAGAGGCTGGAGATGAGGTAGCAGACGCGAGCCTCCAGGTGTTTGTCCACCATCACCACTGATCTCCTCATGAGGAGCTTCAGGAGTTCAACTTCGTCTGTGGACGTGAAGGAGTGGCAGGGAAGACAGAGGAGCAGGGCGCTGGCCTTCTCCAGAGTCTGGGGCAGTTTGTCAGTCATGCGTTGCTTCAGGTAGACGGCAGTGAGGTTTGTGACGAGAGCGATGAGGAGTGGCGTGTCAGAGAAACTGTCGACACAAACACTCAGAGCTTCCTCGTAGTAAACACGTGCCTGAGGAGAAATGGAAACGCAAATGTAGGAGATGATTTCAAGAGATGCAAACTGTAACAACTGGTCATTCCACACATGAATGCCTCTCCAAGTAGAATTTCAGTAATAATCTTTGTTTATTGCTTATATTCTAACCTTTGCTCTTTTAAAATGTTAATATTATTATGCTCACTTCACTTGATTGTCATTTCAAGGGAAAGTCACCTTAAAATTAAAAATACAAAAGACACTGTTATGACTATTATCATAAGATTATATGAATGCTACCGTATCCTGTGGTATCTTGTTACAGACTCAGTTGACTTGAATTATCTAAAACAGATACCTGGGAGAACTTGACCTTCCTGGCACACAGTCTTCCCAGGAGAAAGCATGCCCGTCGATGCGCCCAATGCATGCCCAGTCTCTTGGCACACTCCCTGACACTCTCAAGGTGTCCTGACAGCTCGTCCTCTGTCTTACCGCTAAAGGTCACCCACAGGAAGGAATACTGTAGGTCGTACAGAGGCAGAAATTCCTCCTAGAAGAACAGCAAACGAAAGATTTCAGTTATGTAACAATGGAGTTAATGGGACTGAGAAGTGTCAGTGTTTCTTTAATGCTTTTGTTTGCAAGTTAATTCTGAATCTTGCTACACAGAACTTGGTAAAATTTGAAGAATGTGTTGCCATTTTCAAGCTGAAAATGAAAATGTGTCTGAACCATCTGACTCCATTTAGCTTCTTCAATGCCTGCCTTGGAAAGCCTCTTCGTAAAGTCATGAAGCTGTGCTGACTGATGTGCTGACAAGGCTCAGTAAAGAGTGGGCTGCAAAACCAAACCAATAAGCTGAGGAGAACTACCAAGTAATTCTCTGTGGTCTCCGCGTTCACATTTGCAGTGTAGTCTTTTGACACTTAGTTCAAATAATGAACTGAATAATGCAAAAAACAAGCTTGTGTTGACCCTTGTGGTTTTGATGGATACAAAGTTCAAGAGTTACACACCAAGAAGTGAGTATGAAATAAGTAAAGAACAGTTGTGGTGGTGGAGGAACTGTTGCAAACATGCACACAGGTAGAATGATAATCTTTTTACTACTGGCAACGCAGAGAAACTACATCTAGAGAAACTATATACAGCATTGTTGTTTCTTACATCTTTGACTTTAAATGTGGATGAATTAAAAATACTAAAAGCAAGAAAGCAAGCGAGAAGGAAAGAAAGTAAGAAAGAAAGAGCCTGACCTGGAAGTGTTCTTGATTGAGCAGGGTCAGCGTTGGGTCACTGAGCTCGGACTCCTCCCCATCCCAGCTGTTCTCTTCCAAGAAAAGAGGAGGATCTTCCTGGAATTCATCCAGTTCTCTGAATGTGTCGTCCAGAGTGAAGGACAGTCGCTCTCCCTCTCTCGGAAGAGGATTGTGAGAGTGATAGACAGACACACGAGGGGAGGACTGAGAGAAAGACGGCCGAGGGGACGACTGGTATGGGGGTGTTCCTCCACTTCTCTCTGACATGACACTCTGACGGGTGCTTGTAAGAATCTTATGATCTTTAAAAAAGCCAGATACAGTACTTTAGTGTATTAGCAGAGAACAGAGAAGCTTTTCAAGTTGTATGAATGCAATAAGATCATAACTAAGATGATAACTTTACCATGTTTAGGCCGACTCCTGATGTACATGAAATCACTGTCATCCAGTCTATCTGGAAACACACAAGGTAAATCCATTTAAGCATCAGATTTCCAGTTGGAAGTAGAAAATGGAAACTATTCCTCCCAGAATGAATCCCAAACTATTTAGGAAACAAACAGAAGCTGCACATGAAACCAAACATGACCTATATTTCAGTTATGTGGCACAGCTCCTTTCCTTTCCATTTCCTGAAATTACATCTCTTGATCAGGCCAATCATTCCTTTACCTAGCCTGTACACAGAGCTGATTTCAGACGAGAAGAGTCTTTCCAGCAGGCTGTTGTCAATCGGCTCAGAGCCACATGGGTTAACCTGACCCAGGCTGGCCTTCTCCTCCTCTGTCAGAAAGACCAGTTGTTCATCTCTGTGTGAGGGAGACAAAGGCAGCATTATTGTTTCAGCCATCTCTCCAACCTCATGATCCAATCCACCCTGTACAGACTGCAGACACACTAAATACGATTTCATTAAAGATAAGCGACAGACTTAAAATAAGTCATAATGAATGTGGATTTGATTATAATAAAGTGCTTCGAAGTTGAAATGATGCACAACATAATAAAATGACTAACAGCAAGGCACGATATGTATTATTAATAGCTGATAGAACTGAAAATATGGAACTTCTTACAGTGGTAAGGTGTTCAGAGGCTTGACGTGCGCCTTGTGTACAAAGCCAGTGTGTCCTGTGGAAGCGTGTCTGCCTATAAAAATGTCCAGGCCTCGGAGCAGCAGACCCTGGATCTCTACAGTATCACCTTGACTCAACTGGAGCTCATCTGGGCCACCTGGACTGTAGTCGACTGTGACTACACATGAACCTGTCACTGAGGTGATAAGACCAATAGGATTGGATGAGTAGGATGAGTGTTTCCTGGCCAATAGTTAAGCACACTGTTTGATCAGGCATAAGATGATCTTAAATTATAACAAGGAATGAATGGGACATTTAAAAAATTTAAGTACAGAATGGTTGGAGGTGCTTCTGGTAAAATACATTCCAACATTTGCTCAACTTTATAGCAAAAGACATACAGAAATTCAGCTGTGTTGAGCTGACCTAATCGTTTTACATTCATTTCCATCAAATTCTATACTGTGTAAAAAAGCATCTCGTGAAATTCCTCCCCAACCACCTCCGAAAGCCACATCTCAGCCTCCCAGAGTTGTTTTAAGAATTGCAGTAAAGTATGTTGTATGTGTGAAAATTACCAAATAAAAAAAATTACATAATATGCAGAATAGCTTTACCAATAGAATGTTCAAATGGTTCCTTGTCTGTCAATGAGCATCCAGCATGGCTTGGGTACTTCCTCAGGAACCACCTGACCAAACAGGAAGTACAATTTGACAGAGAATGTCCACCACAAGAGAATGTGTTAATCTTATCACAGTGTAAATCTGGGAAGTGATCACTTAAGGGGCTAATTGAGCAACATAAAGTGACTCACTGGTAGAAGGGGTAGGGCAGCGGCTGCATGGCGTTTACTGGCACCAGACCGTGATTTCCCGTGGAGAGCATGGTGCCCTCCCACATGTTGTCCTGCCCGGTGTCCTTCACCATCAGCAGGTCGTTCTTTTTGAATGACAGCTGTTCTTCGTCGTCCTCATCCTGCTCGCTTCTTGTAAACAGCGCCTTGGCAAAGAAAGAACCTGCAACGAGGCTGATTCATCAGTACACAGCTTCAGCTTCTGCAAAGCCCCACACAAACATATAGAGACGATTTGAATGCACATGAATAAATCCAGACAGTGTTTTCAGTCATTGTTTTTTGGTGTTGATGAAAGTTACTGTGCTTAAGTTAAAGATGTGCAAAACTGCTGCAGCTACCGTGCCCTCATTCAGTCACAGGAAAATGATGGATGTTTTATATCCTACCCCTATTAAGTTAATGTAATTCTCATCACTATTTGCCAGCACTGCAGTCCTATCATACATTTCCGTGAAGCTTTTTGCCTAAGGGAAATGTTCATGAGAAAGTAAGGATGTCTGTGTAGACCAGGCAGGAGGGAAATCAATAAACATTCACAGTGCAAAGTAGTGCAATAGTTTTAGCTTTAGCAGAAAACATTTTGCAATACATTTCAAAAATCAGAAACATTTTTGATGTCTGGTTTCAAGTTAATCCAATTGTAAAAAAATCTTTAAAATGCAAATGTATGGGGTTTTTTGTCAAAGAGCAGATCTAAAACAATGCTGTCTTCATTAGAAGTCTTTCATATTTGAGAAATTAGGTTTTTTTCTGAGTAAAGCAGAAAAGCTCTTCATCTAAATATAAAGCACCCATTTGTGCGGCAGTCTGTTCATCAAGTTAATTGGGGTCAGTAAGAAATGGATTAAAAATAATGGGATCAAAAGGCAGCTGCAGCCACTTAATAGATAATTAAGTGTCCAGATTCAGGAGTCCTCTGACAATGATTCCTTTCAATATTTTTTAAGGTCTCTCACTACAGTTTTGACAATGTCAGTAAGTGTTTGCATTTTGAAATAAAGACCGAAGCTTTAAAATCTGGAGTGAAGAATAGATTCAAACTTTTGAATCTCAGTTTGATTGACTGGATTTGATTTCTGTTTGCAAAAGTAGATCACTTTGTATCAGTGAAAAATACAATTTTCACGCCCTCTGTTATTACTGTATGTCTTGTTGACACCACAAAACATCCATTATATTCCAAATCAACTGTGGACTCTCCTTCTCAACACTACCGACCTTCCTGGAGTAAAAGTCCCAGGTAGAGGGTGGCCAGATGTTCCTCATCCACTGTTACATTGATCTCCAAGTCACTAAGCAGCTCTGGGTCCAGCCAGACTGATTGATCACACAGGAAGTTCTCCAAGCAACGAGCCACATAACCTAGGACAGAGCGCATGCAATGCAACTGAAATACCACCTCAACAAAGACGTAATCCAACACTACTGCTATGATGAGGATAATAGGAAAAGAAATACAACATGTCTTGCTGAAGAAACCCGCTTCCTACCTAATGATAAGTACGTTGAAAACTTCCAGATTTCCTCCACCGTTTTGAATGTGAGAACAAAGCTATCCTTCTCAGCATGGACAGAGACCAGACGTGCAGACAAGTCCTGCAGAAACAAGTCTCATGTTACACAACAGGGCATTAAGCCATCTTTTAAAAGTGCACATCCTAGTATAATATATCATATTCCATCAAATGGACTCATTAGTGTTTTTTGCCATATCAGAATGTTTAAAAGTGCAGTAAAGTCTGTGCAACTTCTGCACTGTCAGGTCTGACTGGCACTCACTTTAAAGAGCTGTATGACGTCCTGGCTGTTGCTCTCCACCACTCGGAGTCGGGTGCGCAGCGCCTCCTGTAGGGCCCGGTCAGGATCCACACTGGCGCGCCTCCGCCCCGTGAACAACAGCACAATTTCTAGTGAAAAGACAGAAAACATGTAGTGAACTTTTAGTTTATTTCTTGTAGCGAAATAGAATCATATCAAAACATATCTCATGCAAATAAGCCTAGAAAAGAGGGGAGGCAAAAGTTTTGAAAATATCACACAAACTGAAATGAAATTTTGTTCTCTCCAAGCGAGAGAGACAAAACTTTCAAGAGTTTGTTAAAGATTTTCTCGGAGAGCTTATATATCGTTGAGATGCTTTGTGAGCACAATGTGAGTCCCTGGAGGAATAACAAAGCTATTAGGCCTCTTACTGGACTCTCAGTGTGGCCATTTACATCCATTTGAAAGGAAGAACCTGGGGGAATGTGATGGATGGAGCTAAACTGCTGAGTGAGTAAAAACATTAGTGGCAGAAGGAATGTGCTTAATCAGTATCATAAATATAATATCCATGGGAAATACCTCTTTGTGTAATATATTGCTAGTCTAGACTAGATGACAAAGAAGCTGGTTTTCCATCTGAAAGACACAACAAGTCAAGCAATGGACTGTGATCAGTGAAATGTACCTGAAGAGAATTTCTCTCCCAATGACACGTTGCTTCCTCTAAGAAAAGCCTCTTTCTTCTTCCAGTAGCTATCAGACTCCACTCCACCTTCACCTGACTCCACTAGAGGACCGTCCTCCTCTTCACAAGCTCCTACAGGGGAAATATCAAGGAAAGTGGCTGGGTTGAATTTAGATGGTCATTGATTCAAGGTCAAAATGAGAGCATGAGGTGGAAAACTCACTCCGTCACTGGTTAAACCAATGTTTCCTAAACAGCATACTGTTTTTAGATTACTTTTGTGTGTGTTTAAGACAGGTGTGTAGTAGGCGGGAACTACTTTATCAAAATGATCATCACAAGGTGATGGTTTGTGCAAAACAGCTTGTAATCCAAGTGCCGGACTGGCGTGGAGATTTAACTGTAAATGTTACCAGATGACATAAGATGCTAATCACTGGTGCTATTTAAGAAAACAATATCTGTGGTTGGTATTTAGACGGGCTGAACGCTTGATGTAGAGCTTCCAATATTTTTCTTGGTTGTGCCACCACAATTATCAAATGTCTTTATTGACACCATAGTCATAAATTCCAGAGTTCATTTCATTTATTTGAAACTGGAACTTATTTAGCACTATAAACAATACAGAAATCATTATTATTTCTTAATGCACCTCAGCACCAGTACAGATGGGTGTGCATTATTAGACTTTTAGCCAATTATCCATTACTTTCAGCCAACTATTTTAACTGTTTATCTACTATGTTTGGTACCTACAATCATTCATTCACCTCTTCATCTTTTTTTACTTTTTAGCCAATACTTTTAGCAATTCATTTCAGCATATGAACAGGATCTTAATAGTTTCAAACTCTATAAATACTGAACCAGATGGATTCACACATGATGGCTATATTTTTTTGCAATAACGTAGTGACGGGCTTCCCCTGGTCTGTTCCATTGTGCAGGGAGGATATCCCAAACACTTCCTTGGTTTGCAACCACACAAAGAGCAGAAATGCTCCCTCTTACACAAACCTTACGAACCTTTCATACTAGTAGAGAACTTTATAACATTATGATTGACAAGTCCAGAACATCTGGCTGTTCTGTGCAACAGAACTACTGTACCTTGAGTCATGTTGTCATTTCCTGAGAAGTGTTCATTTAGAGTATATGGCGGCTCCCTCCAAAGAGCATCCAGCTCTGCAGGAGAGATATCTGTAAAAAAGAAAGCAAATCAATGAAGAAATAACAAACTTTGACTCCTCCATGCTCCCCTTTGATGAATTGATCATCAGATACCTACTATAAAGTTTCAAATATCATACCAGTGCATCTTAAAGGAATAGTTTGACATTTTGGGGAAATATGCATATTGGCTTTCTCTTTCAAACCACTCTTATGTCTGTATGGTAAATACGATGCTACAGCCTGCAGCTACTTAGCTTAGCATAATGAATGTAAAAGAAAAATCTGAATGCAGATTGGACAAAATCTACTTATCAATATTCCTAAAGGTCATTTTTCTATTATACTATGAAAACCAAAGTGTTAAATGGGTTTGCTAATGAGTTAGACTATTTATTGGCAGGGTGCAGTTACCGGGTAACCAGTAGAGACTCCTAGAAGTTATTATCTATATTAGTCTTTATGGGTACGCTTTTGTACTAACTGGACGAACAATACATAATTAGTTAAGCTTCTATTAGTCGGTCTTGCTGTTTCTAGTATTTAATGAAGCCGAGTTTGCTGTCTCTTGATAGTAGATTTACCGTACAGACATTAAAGCAATGTCAGTATTCTTATCGTGACAAGAAAACATATAAGGTAAAGGTATTTCTCAAAAATCCCAACTATCCTTTCAAAGAAAGTAGGTTTCTTGGCAAGGGAGAGTGTTAACATGACTGGGGGAGACAAACGCAGCAGTTTATTGTGGAAACGCCAAGTTTGAGCCATCGGTTAGTTTGATGAGTCGTCAGAGGTGGGGATACAATGATGCTGAATCCACACAGGCCCAACACAGACACACAGCTGCACTGACATCAGAAAAGCCTTCACACACAGCTGCCCTGCCCCTGAGGCATGTCGGCGTGGTCACACTATCAAACACCATTTACACTGAAAAAAGAAGCAACCAAATGCAAACACAAATACTTTTGATTAGACTATTAGACTGCCACTTTTTCATTTCCAACATGCTTTTTCAGTGTAAAAACAAAACACAACAGGACATTATTATCTTGATGCAAAGCATTCCCAACAAGACAATGGGGGCGCACAATTTAGCAACACAATATGCAACATGACATTATGCCAAAGAGGACAACAGGCTATTCTTTCCATCCTACAACACAGAGCCCAGTTAGCAGCAACAGGACTGCTTGAGTCAACACAAGCACAGTCATGCTGCTACAGTGCAGAGACACACCATGCCCTTTTTACCTTCTTGGCTAAGTGTGTTACCCATGTCGCATATAGACCTAAACTCCTGCCTAAGTGAACGTAGCCCGCCTCATGACAGCAGATAACAGAGAGCGAGATGGGACCGACCTGTGAAGGAGGAGAGGCAGACTTTGATGAGCGGTCCACAACAGGAGGAGTTGAGGAGCGGTCTGCAGCAACAAGACGCCATCTGGCCCAGGAGCCGGCAGCTCCCAGAGATCAATGCCATCCCATCAGTTCCCCTCAGCCTCTTTAACAACAGCTCACTCTCTTCCTCTCTGCTGGACAAGCCCCGGTTCCCTTCCTATTTCTGTATTCCCTTTCCTGCCCCTGTCACCCTGTCTTTCCACCAGTTAACGTTGACTGGATGTGTCTCTACTGTCCCCTCTGCAAGCCTTATCTCATCTCTGTCTGTCCACTTCTCTTTGTAATATTTCTGTCTCTTGCTGCTGTCTCCATCTTCCCCCTCCCACCAGTCTCTCTCTCTCTCCCTCTCTCTCTCCAGTAGCTGCCCAGCCAGTCACTGAATGCACAAAGCACTCTGTGATTGGTATGAGTATGTGTGTGGGGGGGCAGACCTCGATGAGAGTTTCCCTATGTGTTGTGTGTGTGTCCGGGTCAGTGAAAATATGCACAGAATGTGTGTCACAAAGACAATGTTTGTGTCTTTTGTGTTTGTCTCTGGGATAGTGTGTTGCTGATCCACTGTAAGGCAATACCACGAGAGGGATGGGCTGCAAGGTCACAGCAAAGTGAGGGTGAGAGATGCTGGGTGACACAGATCGAGGATCAGTTTATCTACAGCGCACAGTTTTACCGAGCTCTGCTTTCTACCATCAGATGGGTAACAGATATGACATGAGCACAGCCAGAGAGCATCGTTCCACACTGTGAGGTCGCTGGGAAGAAAAGGACGGCTGTGGAAAGTAGAGATTGCACAGGGAAAGAGCCAGTGGGGGTTCTGACTGCTCTCAGTTATGATGATAAAGGGGGATGTACATCCAACAAAACGTGTTGACATGGGAAGGTCACGACCATTGACCTTATGTGACCCTTTACAATCTGAGAAATTTAAAACAGTCTAATATACAACAATGGCTCCGTTCAGGGTGTGCATTTATTTGCAAAAAATATATATTATGTTCTTATCAGCATACTAAGTGTAGACAGAGGCCTTTATTTTGACAGTGGTATTTAATGTTCCAGCACACTGTCTCTCTAGTGGTACCAAACTCAGTGCTACATTGGGAGTTGTGTGGTGTTGTGTGTCAAAATAATAAATTGCTGAGAGTGTTTGTCGCCTTTCACTTTAATTAAAGCTGCAAGAATGTTTTTTTTTTTTGGTCATTTGTTCTCAATGAAAACAAGTTGTTTTTTGGCCTATTTTACCCCTGAGGAAAATGCTGCGAAATGCTAAACCAGATGCATCGAGTGTGAACAAAACAGCTGATTGTTGCAACCATTTTCATCACAGAGCGAAATGAAACAGCAACTCTGTGCAGCGGAAAGCTATAAAACAATAAGCTGAATCTCTGCTCAGGCTAGTTGCAGATTTATTTGCTATGTCACTGTAGGTTAATCACTTCCTGTGACCTCAAAGTGTTGTTTTCACAAAAAAATGCTCATTAAAGAACCTGTTGAATGAATAGATAGAATGAAATGACCAACTGATATGTCACTATATAATATATCAAAATATCAAATCTGCATACAATTGCAAGGTATATTTACTATACTGTTTTATTTTTATTCTATTGTACATGCAGTTTTGATAATTTCGGGATATATTAGGAACCCAATTGGACTAACAGAATATTAGCATGGCCTGTAACATCATTAAACCAAATAACAGGTAGAAGTCTTGCATTTATTATATTATATTATATTATATTATATTATATTATATTATATTATATTATATTATATTATATTATATTATATTATATTATATTATATTATATTATATTATATTATATTATAGGGGCCCACTGTAAAGGCATGTAAACTGTTAGAAAATGCATAAAATGCGTAAAATGCATTGTAATATTAAAAAAGATATATAGTATACATGTAAATTATATATGTGTGTTGTTATGAGCTTGTGTGGTGTCTTGCCCAATTTTGGTGGCCATATGTTTGTGAGGGGACTTTTTAATTCATGAGTGACCACAGTGAAGGAAATAATGCTTAAAACACATTGATCAGTTCACTTGAGTTTTGTGTCTTGTATTTTTGGCCATTTCAAACTTGTTTTGTGGCTTTGTGACTGCAAATTTGTGTTGTTTTGCTGTTTTTCCATATGTGTCTATGTGATCAGTGTTGGGACACTGGTTGATTAGGCTGAGTGGCTACAGCTGCTGCATCCGACGCACCTGCTGCAGTGATTGGTGACACTCCTTTAAAAGACAGACTCTTGAGCTGTTCAGATGGGCTCTGACTTCAGAGAACTGCACATCATATTTCTCTGTTCGTTTGAGAGCGTGTGTCAAATAGCTCTCTTGTGAGAAATAAAGCCCCTTTGAATTGTGTTTACACCCTAAGCACATTTATTTCACCCTCTCCTCCTTTTGTTTGGTTTTGTTTATTATAATTCTTCCAGCCATTTTGGCTGGCTTAGTGGGTGATAGAGGCAATCTACCTCCATCACCTTTCCGAACCCATTTTGTGACCTTTTGTTTGGTTTATTTGTGTTGGGGTTCTTTGTTTTGTTACGGTTTTCCTTTTGATACTTTAATAAAGTTTGGGGTTCTGGGTATTTTCCTGGGGTCCCGCTTGGGAAACGTAACAGTGTGTATATATCCATCCATTATCTATACACCTCTTAATCCTCACTAGGGTCATGGGGGGGGCTGGAGTCTATCCCAGCTGACTCAGGTGAAGGCAGGGGACACCCTAGACAGGTCACCAGTCTGTCACAGGGCTACATACAGAGACAAACAATCACTCTCACATTCACACCTACGGGCAATTTAGAATAATCAATTAACCTCAGCATATTTTTGGACTGTGGGAGGAAGCCGGAGTACCCGGAGAAAACCCACGCATGCACAGGGAGAACATGCAAACTCCATGCAGAAAGATCCCGGGAAAGCCGGGACGCGAACCAGGGACCTTCTTGCTGCAAGGTGAAAGTGCTAACCACTACGCCACTGTGCAGCCCGTGTGTATGTGTATATATATATATATATATATATATATATATATATATATATATATATATATATATATATATATATATATATATATATATATATATATATATATATATCTTAAATATAATATAATATAATGTTATGTTATATATCTTTTAATATTACAATACATTTATGGTAATAATTTGTAGTTTACATGCCGTTGCAGTTATTTATATTAAAATTTTATGCAAATACAGCAAAATAGGTAAGAAAGCCTCTATATATACATATCACTAGTGGTCTTGTATTTAGAGCATTTTTTCCCATGATTTATCTTCCTCAGCAGACTAAGACATAATAATCAGTATTAAATTTCAAATTTTATCAATTTATATACAAAATCCACCTCTGGATTTAAATGCTTTAGATGAGCAAATTTGGAAGTTAAAGAAACCCTATTTTTTTGCTTTGCTGATAAAATGACTGATCCTAAATCCAAAAACACTGGACCCAAGAGTTAATGCCAATGCAACTTATGGCATCTTTCATTAGATCCTGTCTCTATAAATACAAACTTCTTTCAACCCTAACACCCCGAGTTCACACCTTGCCAGTAATGTTTAAGACTTGCATGTTCAAAGCAAAGAACAAAATATTGATCACTGCCATGATTTTATGATGACCCCAAAATATGTTGAACTCTTTAATGCATAATAACTGTGTGAATTTCATTGTTGAAACATCTGTAAAGATTGGTGGCAATACTGTTCATTACCTCTTACACTGTTAACAAAGAACAGAGAAAACAAACTAATTTGATGCAATGATGGAAACAGCTCATGTCTTATATGACTTCTGTCAGCTGCCATTGCATGTAATCACTGATGCATGGACAAACACATAAAGTTTCTTCCTCCTTTAAACCCACCTGCTTGTTTTTCATAGTGCAACAGATGTCTAATCTAATAAACACAAGGTTGATATGTGCAGTCACTGGTCTTTGTTAGCCACAAAAGCTGCACAAAGGTCACTAGCTGTCCCACTTTCAAGCATACAGATTGTCAATAAAACAATACAATCTGTTTAGTGATGCTGTATTAGTCACAATGTCCTCTTTACGATACACCTGTGGATCTAGCTGCTGTTTCCTGGCAGCTGCAGCGTAAGAACTCCTTCCTCTTTTGAATGACTGCACTCTGTGGCACAACTTTACTGAAGTCTCTAACAAACAATGCATGTGATTACAGACTAAACACTTAACTTATTGCCTGTAATGACAGGGATTGTCGAGTCTAATGACCACATACCATAAATGACCCTATAGTCTCCTCACAGTCTGAAGCCACAGCAAAAAGCCGGGACTACAATTGTGACACTCGGCGGTCCATGACAATAACATTCAGCCTAATGAGAAACATATGGTGTCAGCACTGTGTTCAAATGCATGACAAGCACGGGTTGTTTGAGGTGTTTGTGTCTGTGTGTGTGTGTGTGTGTGTGTGTGTGTGTGTGTGTGTGTGTGTGTACAGTGTGGGTTTGTAGATTTAGAATATGTTGAAGAAGAGTTAGTGGAGAGTAATATGAGACAGGGGTTATGGGCTCTAAGTTTAGACTAACCCCCCGTTAGCTCACCCACATGCCTGTGCGTCTGGGGTAGAGCTCTCTGCAGGGAGATTCCCACACTGTTGCATAGCGGCATTTGTGACTCTGAAACAAACACTGTGGAAGTATAATTGCAGATTCTTGGGCTTTTGAGGTTAGATCAGTTTTATTTCCATGGTCTGACATTCTTTCATGTATTAGAACTAACATATAGAGCCATAAGAAGTGTGTCATTTACTGTGTAAGTCAGCTTGAAGCACCAGTGAAAAGAAAAGGGAACTAAAATCACTCCTTGAAAATCACTACCCATTTACAGATGCACTGTTTATCCTGTACACTGTGGGCTGACAGCAACTTTGTGGTTATGTAACTAAGTACAAAGTACAGCAGTGTTTCCTAAACAGACGTAGGCTTATGGCACAGTGAGAGTTAGGGAGAAGATAAAGGCATTAAAAGCAGAAAAAAACACCCTTACCTCCGAGTTGCTGCCAGCTCTCCTCTCTCAATTCATTCCTCGTGTGCGTGGTGGAATGTGTCTATATATCACTTTGTGTGCACGTGGTTTCACCGTTGTAATGGTGAGTTGCATGTCATGACAGCTGCTGAAACTGCTGTCATTCTCCACAGCAAAAAAAAAAAGACAGAAAGTCTGTGAGAGTGTGCTGCTCTATGTGTCTATGTGTGTTTCAGAGGCAATCCAAGACAGCATGTCAGTGACTGAGGAAGTTTTTTGCTGTAACTCCTCCCAGCATGGCTTTGGGACAATGGTACGGCCTCCTCTTCTCCCTCTCTCTCTTTTTCTAACTCACCCCAATCCCCCACTCACTCTTCCTCTCTCTGTCAAAATCTGCTAACGTATGAGCCTACGAGAACCAATGAAAAGAGGTTGTAAGGTGGAAGTTATAAATATACTTTTATATATCTTTTCAAAGCAGTTAAACCCTGGTAATTATCTGCTACCTCTTACCAATTTAGAGCAACAAAAAGAACAATCACACACTCTGTATTTCCCCATTCTGCAACACCGGTCGCACCAGCTTGGTGTGTCGCACTCCCCAGAGATGACAGCAGATTACAGGTACAAACACTCGCCTGGTGTGAACAATGTTGAGTCCATACCTGAGGAATAACTCTTCTTCATTCCAAAGGTGAAAAGTCTTTGCAAAATCTTGCCTGTCAATTCGAACACGCACTGCCTGCATTCCAGTAAACGTAGTGTAATGCCTGTAAATGTCAAGTATTTACCCTTGTGTGTTGTATGACAACACAACAAAAAAGGGCAGCCTCTCATCATTCACTTTCTGGGTCATGTCCATCCCTATCTGTGTGAGGGGAGATAATAATCCCCAGGCTGGCAGTCGCTTCGGTTTCTCATGTTTTCTTTCTTTTTTTTGCCTGCTTAGTTAAATATAAACTCTGGAACTGATTGTGTATTCCCAGCCCCCAGTGCACCATGACAAAGTCACCCTGACCACAGAATATCAGCCCTGCACTGCACATGTGATCATGCAATGGGCTATGCAAGACTGCAGGACACAGACCATTTATTCTGCTCTGTTTGCAAAAGTGGGTGTGTGTGGGGGGGAAAGAGAGAGAATGTGGGTGTATTAAATAGCAACAAATTACAAATAGGCAGGAATGGGAGGAGATAGTAGTGTAGCATTACAGGCTGGTAAACTGTGCGTGTGCGTACTTTCCTCTGACCGTGTGGATAGACAAAGGGTGAGGATTGTGAGACTTAGTGAGGAACGCAGCATACTGCTGATCAGTGCTATTGATGGTGGACACATGACCTCAGTGTAACTGACAGACAAAGGACACATAACCTCCAACAGAAAAACACCGAGTGGATGATTAGGCCCAAAACAATGCAGCAATACATTCAGGCTACAGCAAAATCTTGATCATGTCTCTGTCATGTGCTCAGCAGTTCATGTGAAACATCTTTTATGCTGACTGCTGCACGGCACACTTAAAGAAACAGTTTCCATAAGAGGGACCAGGGTGATGTCAGGAATATTCCAGTAAGAACACACACAGGGGGATGTTTACCTTTATTGTTGATTACGGGGGCACTGGTGCCTTTGCAGACGGTGACAACACTGCGCTGACCTGACGGCCTGCTGCCCCGCTGCCTTCAGTGCACAGGAAGGCCAGCTTCCTGTTTTTCTGCCCCATCAGTTTGGAGGACAAAAGCACAATGTGGGATTGACACAGGAACACAATCAGCACCCGGCACATGTCAAGTCCACAGAGCAGCCACCTACACACTGTCACACCCGTGCACACAACCCAAGGATGATGGTTCATTTAAGTAAATCATTATCCCTAACAATCACAATCAGCCTTGACCTGAGCTGCAACAGTAAACATACACACTTACTGGAATCTAGGGCACTTTTATTGAGGTGTGCTTCATTTGATTTATCATTTAAGCAATGTCAGATAATGTTTTCATTGGCTCAAGAGAAAAGAGATGTTCACCACATTGGTAAATCTGTTTGTTTTTAATGATTCACCATCATTTTCTCTGTAACTGAAGTCCACACGCTAGTTTTCCAAAACTTGCACATGAACATAACTGTGTGAGTGAGTGAACGACAAATTTAGAACATCATATAAAACTACTGAGCTGGACAACCACAGAGGTAAGACTGTGCAGGGCAGCAGAGAGAGAGAGAGAGAGAGAGAGAGAGAGAGGCGCCGCTCACATCCCGCCATTGTCCAGCTTCCTAAAGGCTTCAGAACCAGGGCTTCCTCAGGACACTACACAAGGCAGCGTGTTAACTTAATAAAAACACACACACAGCTTAATAAAACAGCACACACATACACAGAAAGTGCAGAGTTGACTGCCTAATACTCTAATACTGACCACTTTTGGATTTAATGGCCAGTGGTAACTATAATAAATATTAAAAGCAGTTGTCAAAGTAAAATCAATTATAAGCTCTTCGGTTGTCATTTATTTATATGTTAATTATCTGTTTGTCATGTATGCACACATTTTTATTTATAGTCATAGAAACTAACTGCTTCTCTTGCCAACTGCTTATAATGATGGGAAATGTGTCTGTTACACAATATGAGTCAGAAATAGGGACTTGAGGCTTCCTCAGGTGGAGTTTTAGCTTGAGGAGGTTCCTGATAGTCAACTTATAGGATGTAGACTAATCTCCAGGCTCAGTTAGGGGGATTCCCTCTCATCTCTATAAGCTGTTTTCTAAGAAATGTAGGACTTAGAATTTGTTACATGATATGAAAATCCTAAAATGGAGCTAATTGGAATGAACCAATAGAAAAAGAATTGTTGTTGTCTTGTTTTTCTCTTTTCATTCCATCGCAAGGTAATGGATTTACTGAGAACCTGCAAACTGCACCACTACACAGTCTGATAAACTCACCTGATACTGAGCTACATGCTGTTTTTATGCAAAGTGCAACTGAATTCACGGTTAAATTGCATTGTATGATCTCTCTCACTTGATTATTTCTGCAGTTTTGCCTTTTTGCTATATCAGTATAAGTTTAATAAGCTGCTCCTTTGTTTTCTCACAGTCTGGATGTTGTTCAGTGTCTGGGGTCATTGACTTTTCCTTGCATTTGACCAACCTCACTTGTTTTTGTCTGACTAATGGTTGTGGGAAACAGCGGATGGGTGTCTCACCGTTACATGGAGATCTTTCCACGTTGATACCACTGAACAAACACAACACTGAGCCATGATTGCATGGATTGCAGCTCTGTTTTTAATTCTACAAAGTGTCAGGACCAAATCGGATTTATACCTATGTGTGCTGTCTGGGCAGAACTTCACAGGCCAGTTAAGGTAGTTCATCTATTGTGATTCTTCAGTCAATACAACAGGCCCGTCAACAGTGTCATAATTAACCTGGCCTCCACCTCCTCCTTCCCCAGCAGCTCCACCGTAAATAATCCAATTAACTAATTTGCTTACGTCTGTATTCCAGAAGAGGGCGGTGTCATAACAGTTTTAGCAACAAGCCCAGCCCAGCACTGCACAAACACCAAGTCGTTTAATATAGCCTCCTCTGACTCCTCAGATCAGTTTCAAATATTCCTTGTAGTTCTCTTGAAATGTCACCATTGTGATGCGTAATATTGTGCCCAGTTTTAAATCAAGGTGATTTGACTAATTCTTAAAATTATTTAAAATGTTTCAGGCACTCAGGATCTGTAGTTAAAGACCCACCTGGCGTGACAAATGAAGTCAGGCCCGGGTCTTGTTATCATTTCAGACTTCTTTCAGAGTGATGAGGGGTACAGCGTCCCCAAAGCGCTCACAGCAGCCCAGAGTGACGTCGCCAACCCGGGATAAAAAGAAAGTGATCAAGTGAGCCATAGTGAGGCGGAGCAGAACCGGGAACCAGGATGTTTTACTTTCACAATAACGTGAAGGAAATTCTTCGAGATTACCTTGAGAAGCACTTAATGGCAGTTTTACACAAGCTGGGCTGCAAAGTGCTCCTTTAAAACCACAGAATAATTTAGAACATAGCAGTGGTTGAAGCAGTATTTGGTGTGAGTGGTGACACTGAGCTTCACATGAGCTGCTGAACACCTTATTATGATACTGATAATAAAGAGACTATATTTGAAAACTAATGTTTGATACATTTTTAAATCTACATTATTGTTTTGTCAACTATTTAGAATTGATGTTCAAACTAAGTAAGGTATCCCTTGGAATACACTTTGGTTAGATTAGATTCAACATTACTAAGACAATGAAATGCAGTTTAGCATGTAACTAGAAGTGCAAAAGAAAAAAATAAAAATGCAGTGCTAAGTCTAAGTAAAAGAGCTTTAAAGAGAGTATGAATGTGCTAAGATACAAACAGTATCAGTACATTGCATTTAAGTGTCCTAAGAGATGAATATCCAAGATGTAGTAATGAAGTAATCCATCCATCCATTATCTGTACATCATTTAATCCTCATTAGGGTCACGGGGAGGCTGGAGTCTATCCCAGCTGACTTAGGGTGAAGGCAGGGGACCCCCAGACAGGTCACCAGTCTATCACAGTCTATAAGTAATGTGTATTATGGAAAATGGGATATATACACAATACGATAAGATATTAACAGAATCAGCAGAGTCATACGAACACGTTAACTATAGATTAAAATAGGCTGTAGGTAAAATAAATATGCTGGATAAATAACAATGTGAAGTGAAATAAATATAAACATAAAGACAGGGAGAAATGGCAATATGAACAGTGTGAACAGTATGAACTCTAGATATGATAGCCTTATATTTAAGAACCTTTGTAATCAATGTCATTAGAGAGTTTTGTTTTGGTCTTTGGATATTAATGAGCAAATTAAGCGATCCTGGTCTATTGTGCTTAAAACCCCGTTTAAGATTAAGGTTTGCCAGGAATAAATGAAGGATTAATTAGAGGCAGGGACTGAAAAACAACAACAAAGCTGTACATTGTTTATTTATGTAGCCAAGGCATGCTGTGTTATTTATTTATTTAAAAACGCCATCAGATTTTTTTAATGTGTCAAAGTTCTTTATGTTAATATGGTTGGTAAAGGTCAATAAAAAGGGAACTATGGTTGCAAAGGCCTTTTGTTTTTGAATTTGAGGATTTTATGGCAATTTTATTAGTTCTTTTATGTCCAGTAAAGCATTTTTGTAAAATGAAATTTTAAAAAAAGTCCTATAAGTAAAGATGATGTTACGCTAATACGAACATTTTTTAGCTCAACAAAAACCTCTTAGCAAGAGGTTCTTTAAAAAACCCACTAACAAACTGTTCCTTTAGGCACACCACAGGATGTAAGCAAAAATAAGTTCTTTCTGGAACCCTTTTCAAGAGTTATGGACCCATCTGGTTTTCTTTTTAATAACAGAACTTTGTAAAAAAAAATAAATAAATAATAATAATTAAGTGTAAGAATTTACATCATTTCCTTAAACATATATGTAAGATTTTGGGTTGTGGACTGTTAGACAAAATAACATGGTACAAGACATCAGCTTAGGAAATGAGAAACTGCCTGACGGGCATTTGTTTCTGTTTTCTGCTGTTTTCTTCACTAAATGATTATATGATAATGAAAACAATCATAAGTTGCAGCTCTGATTTTTTGCTATTACCTGCCACCAAACCAAATAACTCAAATAAAATGGAGAAGCTTTAGCACTTATTATTATTATTATTATTATTATTATTATTATTATTATTATTATTATTATTATTATTATTATTATTATTATTATTATTATTAATAATAATAATAAGCTTGCTTTATGTTGAAAGGGAGCACCGGAGCCCGTGTTGACAGCGTGTGAGAGGCGCTCGGTGACGCGCTGGGGGAGCGCGGCGGAGCTGGGATCAGCCGGGAGCGAAAATGTGAAGGTGGAATCCGAGTGAGCAGCATTCTGTTGTCACTGTTTCTCAGAAGAAGGAGGAAAAAACACAGCCGACGTTCACACAGTGGGGAGGGGAGATTTATTCGGATTTTCTACTAATTACGGGAATTATCCTCGCTGATATTTCTTCTCTTATATTTTTTATACCCCTATTTCTGTGTGTCCACCTTCTCAGGAATTGACTGGAAGCAGTGAGTGCTGAGAGTGAGGAGCATTATTTAATGGATGTTCATTCTTAATTGCACAATTTCGGAGGGAATAAATTGCCTTCGTGAAGATTTTGTCGCGCTTTATGGGATTATTGTTTGACGGAGCTGCTTTGTTTTGGATGAGAACACATTGGGCATCATGAGTTCCAGTGGTAAGTCCATTCTTGCGCGCTTTATCGCTCCACTTGAAGCGCAAGGACAATACATATGGGTGAGAGAACTACCACAGAACAATAGTAGGATAGAAAATCTAACATTTGCTGGAATATATTACAGATGACAAGCCTTCTTTATAATAAGGCTGGAATCAGTGTTTGACTTTAATGTCAAAATACAGAAATATTAACTGTCATAGTCATATAAAATTAACATTTTACCTTGGACTGATGTGAAAGTGTCTATAAATGTTGTGTGCCGAACACCTACAGCAGACTTGGAGAGAATAGTAGAGCCAAATATATCTGGAGGTCAAAGTGGCGTTTGCTGGGTTCATCCACAAAGATGCATTATTAGGATTCTTCATCCACACAACAGCTGTTGCTTGAGCCTTCACAATATCTGCTCATTTGCTCTTCTTTGCACTTCTCTTTCTCCTCCTGGAGGCTCTCAGCTGTTGCCACTTTTTTTTAATGAAAGTCCACCTGTCTACTCACATGTTCATCTCAGGAGCAGGAAACCCTTGAGTCTGAGGTTTTGTGACCCGGCTGCAGCAGGGTCTCATGGAGTTTAGTTGTGTGTGATGCGCCGCATGACGAACAAGTCTGACATCCTCAGGGCTCCTGTCATACTTATCCCAGAACACTAAGCTGACCTCGTATCAGCTGACTCTGACCCTGATCCTCTGCCAGCTGAATCAGGGCTTTCCCTGCACGGCTGGAGGGTCAGCTTGTGTGCGTGTGCGCTCATATGCATGCCTCCACTTTGTTGTATTTACAAGTTGTCACTGGGTGATTTACAAGTCAGACTGTGTAGATCTGAAGGCTAACTTTTTAAGAAAATCCCTCCCTCTCTCCTGTCCCTTAGCTGTCAGGAAGGCCAGCTGCAGTCTGTTGAAGTTGATGTGCACCAGGTGCTCTGAGAACTGGTGGTGTCAAGCGCTTCCTGTCCACCCTCCGGTATTACTGCATCATTCATAATCTGGGCTGTCATTGTGTGGCACTACATTATTCATCTGGTGCTCTTAACTCAGTGGTACGCAGACGTTGCCTGACTGCCTGACGGGAGTGCGGTTTGCAGCTTCTTGCGCTCTGAGACAATGAGCATAGTTCTTTTGTTAAGCTTCAAAATGCTTCTCTCAGCTGACACCGAGGGGGAGGAGCACATGCAGCCAACATGTGGAGAGCTGTCATAGGCCCTAGTGACTTTTGCACCAAAATGATGGCACCTGAAACACACACAAAAGCAGCACGTGAACATGTGGTATAAGGATGGACGCATGCATTTAACAGCACGTGGGTTTGTCAGCATTGTCACGGCACACAGACGGTGATGTGACATGTGTCTGTACTCTGGCTTTAGGCGTTGAAGCACTGCAGGCTTCTAAACCGAGAACATCTCCCCTCCTCCTCCTCCTCCTCCTCCTCCTCGTCCAGTCAGTCAAACATATGTCCCCTTCTTTGCTTTCAACACTCAAGGTTTGGACATGAATGGGCCTGCTATTCCTCGCTGTGTGCAGTTTTCTGCTGCACTGGGTGTGATTGCCTAGAGGCCATCAACACACACAGAGTAATTACACACAGCTCTGACCGTCTGTCTTCATCTTCTGGGCCGTCTATCTCTCATGGTCACTGGGTTTTGGCCGTATGTCTGGACCGACTCCTATTTTCTGCCTGGCTGGCAGACGACGCAGCACTGCGGGTGGAGCAGGTCAGCGTTTGATGGAAAAGGACCTCGGTTTTACATATTTACTGTGGTAACATGGAAGATAAGAAACGGCCTTGTCGGTGATGGTAATAATAGTGGATTCTGAGAGGTTTCTGTGGGATTGGGTACGTACAGTTTGTGTGTTTCCAGGGAGTGATAAAACACATGTTGATCAATATACTGATCATTGAGCTCAGGGACCTGAGGGGATCTGCAGAGACATACATCACAGGCAGCACTGACACTTCTCCTCTGCTCTTGCTAAGATCTCAGGTATCAGACAAAACACATCCAAAAAACATAGAGAAATTTAACACAACATGTTGGGACTGTAGCCATTCTTAGTTTTTAAAAAAATGTTCTCTTGTGCAAACTACAATTATGACATTTATAACAATCTAGTCTCATGTGGTCTTTTTAGCCACCCAGAACTGTATATCAGTAACATTTCATAATAAATATTCACAGTTTCCAGACAACACATCCTAAAGACTTTGGCAATATGTGACATTTCAATCTGTGTGCTAATTAGCAAATATTGACACACTAAGTTAAGATTGTGAACATCATAAACATTACACCTACTGAATATCAGCATGTACAAGACTCACTGGTGAAAATTGAGTTTTTTAACCTTCTTATATGCCATATGGTGTTTTTTTATATGCTAGAAAACACATAATGAGCAAAATAAGTAGTCAATAGCATGGGTAAGCATTTCCACTGTGAAACTGCAGAGTGTCGATGACAGTCTCAAACACATAGATTCAGACGTTGGGGGTTTTCTACAAAGCAAGCCAAAGGAATCAATCCTGTCTGCTTCCAGGGTGGAACTTTCTGTATCGTTATTCAAGCATCTATGGCTGAGTTATTTCAGTATCAGAACTTGCTATTGTGTAGCGTAGAGTAGTCTTACAGTGTTTGAGCTGGGCTGGTGTGCTCGAGGTGCAGCGACCAGTGCAACAGTGGATGTATTTTGAGGTAGGGACAGCATAGAGCATCAGTCATCTTGGTTACTAATAATAAATATCAATATTGGCCCTGAAAAAGCAGTATTGACTGACCCCTATCCTACAGCACAGCAAACCCAACACGATGGTTCAACTGTTTTAAAAAAAATCTAAAAAAATATTTGTCTTGCTTTAAAGTTGGTTTGACCTGCAGTAGCTTCAGCTTTGGCATCTCGTATCTTGTCATGCATCAGAGTGTTTAAAGAGGGGAAAATATGATCCATACAATCATAATCAATTTTCCTATGGGATCCATATATATTAAATTTCATAAGGTAATTCATTAAATGAATTAGTTTTATTCAATATTAGCATCATCAAGAAATAGAATAAACAGCATAACACAGAGGTTCAGTGAAGGATAACTACAGCTGAGTAGCTCATTTGTCACTAGAGGACGTCTGTAAATGACCTACTGACAGACAGTGTCCTCAAGCTGCAAGAAGGGAAGAAAAAAATCCATACATAGGACTTACAACTAGATTAAATGGTGTTTTTTCATTCTGTGCTGTTTAGCTATCAGTTATGCTTTCCTGGTTTTACGGGAAGAATCTGCTGGAACTAGGGCAGACAAGGAGGGGAGCCTCATCATATATGATCCCTGAGCTTCTGCCTCATCTGGTGAACAGTCCCAACCAGAGCCAAATACCATTTATCACTCCTGATGCCAGACGCCTTAGTTCAATAACACCGAGAACAAAGGTGGGAGGCAAAGATGCACAGCTGCAAACACAGATCCTGGGCTGGACCGATGAATATTCATGTACAGTCACGTACAACTGGTTTGCATTTACAGGTCAGCTCCAAAACAACCACATGTTTTTGTTGTTCATTTGCAGCTACAATCATTGTGGTGACTGCACTGGTATTCAGTTTGATTTTCGCAAAACTGTTAAAACCAGCAGGGGAATGGAAATTTTGAGGACAGCATGGAAATAACAGTCAGTTTCAGCGTTTTTTTTTTTTTTTTTTTGGTTTGTTTGAATGAAAAGATTAATCAGGAGACTGATTCAGCTCAGAGCCAAATCATTGTTGTGTCTTCGAGGGTGATGCCTCCGTGACCTTGGCTGGTGGAAGGATTGAGTGATCATTCAGACTGTCAGTAGCAGTCTGACCTCTCTCTCTCTCAGCAGAATGACAGCATGTTTGTGATATCACTGGACACTCCCACCGCTCTGATGAATGCTCCAACCCAAGGTCCTGACAGAGACGGAGGGAGATGAAGAGAGGGATGGGGGGAGGCATGGAGAGGCCTGATCATTGGCTACATTAGATTACAGGCAGGAGAAGATGTGGTGTTTTTTTGTTGTGAAAATAAATCTTTTCTGTTTAAGAGAAAATTTGTATTTTGGATGATGCAAAAGGCACTTTGGTTGTCTTTTTTAAAACAAAAACTGCCAAATATTTGATAGTTCTAGTTTGTGAAATCCTGCAATTTGATGCTTTCCTTTGTCACACATAATAGTAAAGTGAATATCTTAATAAACAATACATCTGAAGATGTCACCTTAGGATGTGGGACATTACAACTGGCTTTTTTCTGTATTTTCTGACATCTTACAGACAAAGGGAACAATTTACTACTCGCTGGTCGTGTGTTTGTAACTCATCAGCACGTCTCTTAGTTACTTGAGGCAGTAAATCTTGTGACTTGTCTATAAATGGAGGCATTTTCAGCTGTCCAGTTGGAAACAGATGTGCTTCTGTTTTAACCAGTACAGCAGCCTACACAGGATAGTGTTTTGCTTACAAATCGTTTGGTTATCTATCATTCAGGTCTGTTTTCTTGTGTTTTAAGTGAGTAGTGATTGTGTATTGTGCTCCTCGCACTGTCTACACAACAGTACTGTGACTGAAAGCTCAATATAAACTAATGGAGGAATGAAACTGCTGCTTTCACTATGAAGTTTGTGTCAACAAATTGTAGACAAACTGTATTTTTTCCACTCTAAGGTGGACCTGAAGTAGCTATGTGGTTCTTATTAGTTAATGCATTTTAAAACTGTCACCAAGACACATGTTAAACATTGAGATTTCAAAGAGACAATAGATTTTCCAGTCTACTCAACACAATGAGAGTTTTTTTTTGACAGTATTTAGTTGCCATTATAATATTGGAGTGGCTTTAACTTTTGGTGTCACTGGTTGCTGCTCAGATTTCACAACACTTTAGAGTTTTATTTCAGGATTTAGTATCTGTGGCGCGGAAGATGCAAAAACCCAGAACTTGAAAATCCCATCAGCAGGGTCTCTGAATGGTTTGCCCAAAGTTTTACTTGGTGGATTGCTGTATCAACCTTTTAGAATAGATGAATCTATTTTCAGATGACCAATATCATTTTTATTGCTAAAGTTTGATGGTGCACGACATTTTCTTCTTAAAGCCGTGCCAGCTTTTGCATCTCTCATCTCTCTCACATTCTCTGTGTAACTCCATCTCCACTGTCCCTCTGCGTTTGCTTGCAAAACCATCACAAGTTCTCCTGCTGCGCGGAATGAAGCACAACGCAGCAGAGATATAAATAATATCTCAAAGTTAGAAGATACATGTAAACTTAATGTGACAATTGCACATGGGGCAATGGCTGACAAAGTTTGTTTTCCTCAGGTTAACTGTTGAAGCCAAAACTCTGGTCTACCCAGCTGCCATTTGGATTTTGTTGGAAACACCACTGGCTTCCCATAGGTACTTACTTAAATTGGGATATGGGAAATCTGACAGCAGGGTCGAGATCTTGGGCTCTTGGTTGTGCTCCTCAAGGCGTTCTACACCAGGGAAGTTGCTGGTGATGAGGAGTGTCATTGCTGTGGAGGGTCTGCTTTACACAATGTGTAGATGGATGGTACCTGCCACTGTAACATCAACATGCAACAATTGTGACAATATGATAAATGTTATAAAAATCACCTGTCAGTGGTTTTAATGTTGTGGCTAATCGTGTACTATGTATCACAATTCAGTCTAAAAATACCAAGATACGACTTTGGGTCTGTATTGCCCAGCCTTCCTTGCAGCTGTCTTTGATACATCCTAGAAGTCACAGATGAGATGCTCATACTCTGGGATGGCTTGTACATTAACCGCTTGCTCACCAGCTACCACAGAGTTATTAATAAACTGGGAAGAACACAGCAGTTTCACGTGTACCTGCATGTCTTCCACACAAGTCACATCTTTGTAATTGTCCTGCTAATAAAAAAACTTTTCAGGTATAATTTAGGATTGTAAGCATTAGTTACTGATCATACTGAAGACTTAAGATATTAAGCACTAACAAATAAGTGGCTTAAGTATTGTGATTGAGTTGGATTCCTTGTTTTTAAATTCTGGGAAAGTGCCTGGAGCTTATGCTGTGAAATAATACAGCTGAAAATAATGAACATGTTAGTATAAACTAAAACAAAACTTAACTTACTAAAAAGTAAACTTGGGTTTCATGCTTTTTTGTCTTTAATGATTCATTTCATCTCCACGCCATCTTTGTATTGCCTCTGTTCTGATTCTGCCCCACTCTTCACTCCCCTCACTTTTCACCACCAATCTCCCATTGTCCCTCGTGACTGAGCTCCCAGCATGCTCTTCCCTGCGGCTGTCAGGTCAGGGGTAGAAATAGCAGCAACCTCTCGGTCTGCAGGGACAGTGTCTGACCGCAGCGCTGTTGTTATCACCTGTCTGCCAGCGGCGGTATTGTCCTGAGGCAGTCTCTGCTGATTTAGAGTCAGTGAATTACACCTGTAGTCTGGTGGCTATCATTAGAAGAATGACTCAACAGCTCAGCATGGGAGAGGACGGAGGACTGTTTGAGAGCTCTGTAATGGGTTTGGACAAGGAGAGCTTTGCTGCGTTCAATGAGAATGAACGCCCTGACACAATTAGATGGAGTTATGTAATCCTGCGGCCCCCTAAGCTGATTGCGTACCTGGATTCTCTGCTTTCCTGCCATGCAACAAGTTAAATAAGCATCTCATTCATTTAAACATGATTGGTGAAAACTAGCAAAAAATCTTATAATCTTATTTCCACACCTTGCGCAGTTTTCATGCATGTTGTTAGTTTTGTACAACTTTGCCTTGCTGGGCTGTAAAAGAAGAGGATGTTATGCTGTGCCAGAGGTTAGTTTTGGCCCGCTTTCAGAAGGTCAGTATTGTAAGTACATGTCCTGTGTTTTCAGTAGGTGTTGGCACAGGCTTGCATGTTGTGCTTTTAGTCCCCATTATCTCTCATTCACACCTGATGGGATCAGTGTTGCTCGTTTAGTTTTACGAGGAAAAAAAATCCACTTTCAAGGGAATGTGGGGAGTTGAATGAGTGCTGTGCATTTATGAGGCTGGGTAGTTGATCCCAGTGCTGCTGCCAGCATTGTGAGGCAAACAAAGAACTAACACAGACTTGAGGATGGGAGATGGGTGATGAGTGGGAAATAATAATGCTTGCATATTTCCATTGCCCACACTGCTGTCCTGAGAAGAAAAAAAAACCCAACGAGTTTCATGCATACATTTTCTCCCACACCCATGAATGTGTTCCCTAGCGCCCGACATGCTGCGAATATGCCGTTGTCAAATTTCAAGCACGCAAAGAGTGCTCAGGCTTTGACAAGTGAAAAGCTGTTAGACTTTTTAAGTGATGCAAGTCCTCCGGGATTCATCCAGTGAAATGGAATCAGTATCTCTGTCACGCCAGCCCATATGCTGGTGCTGCTCCGACTGAAGCAGCAGAGTCCTTCAGTCAGCTATTCAGGTAGTCATGCCAGCTGGTTACCCTGCCATTATACCCCTTCCACCGAGAGTAGGACCACTCGTGCTCCTACAGGAAGATGGAGATAAGTAAGAGACTGATCCCAGCTGCTCTGACTCAGTCTCAGTATTATAAGGCTGCTTGTCTAATAACCATTTCTCTGCCTGAAGGTGCAAAGAGAATCTGTTTATAGCCCAGCGGAGGTGATGGACCTTTAGAGAGCATCTAATAGCCTATAAGTGGTTTGGATAAATCCATTCTCCTCACTCATTTATGATCGAATTAATGTATCATTTTGACCTCTTTTTTTCTTGTGATAGCATATATTCAAGTACTGTTAAGGCAGCATGTAAGACGCTGCTTTCCTGACTGTGTGAAATAGCTGTAGGGCTTGCAGGAGTCTGACATGTAAGCTAATGTATAAGGGGTAAGGGGATCCATCCGCTTTCTCAACTGACACAGCAGTGTGTGTGTGTGTGTGTGTGTGTGTGTGTGTGTGTGCGCGTGTGTGTGTGTGTGTGTGTGTGTGTGTGTGTGTGTGTGTGTGTGTGTGTGTGTGTGTGCAGCCTGTATGAGTTTGTGAAAAATAGAGAAAGCCTGGAGCTTACCCAGCTTACATAGGTGTCAGACCTCACAGCTTCACAACAAGTGTTGACAGAGCTACACACTGATCTTCCTGTGTGAACTGCACTCGGTACAGTATGTGGTGTAGTCGGGCCCCACGTCTGAAGATGGACTGATACATACATTTAAGAAATATGTGATTATAGAAGCAGCTTGCTTATGCTTGATGCTGAAATCCATCCTGATTTTTAATAAGTATACATTGTTTCAGCACCAAAAGGCAAATAAAATCAAACACATTATGTTGCAATGTTCTTTGCTGCTTGATACCAAAATAAAAACTGCATGGTTCTCATTTTTTGGGACTATTCTTAAAGAAACATCTGTCCGATAGAACATAATTTACCCTGATTTAGAGTTGTTGTTTTTTTTTTAAACTGCATTCACAAGACACAGAGTTTGTTGACATCCAGGCTGCACTTGTGCTCAGTAAGATGAAGGAGGGACAGAAGAGACACACTGAAAAGGAAGATTTGGTTGTGTCAAAGAAAGGCATGGTCAGTTTACTGGAACACTGATCCCATTCATAACTGTGACTTCCCACAATTACATGAACCAAGTGTAGTATTGACGTGTAAAAGTATTCTTTTTTCTTATTTTCTGTGCAGAAGCACTCCCTATGAAATCACCCCATTCATAAGAGAATGATTCATTCTTTTCAAATAGAGCCGTATTCAAGTTATCTGGCAACAATTTTGGTATTTTTTCGCACTACATATCGCAAAAGAACTAAATGTCTCAATGATAGTTTTCCCAATGTCATACAGCCCTAATTTTAATCAAAACAAATTGTGTGTTTTTCAGAAATGTTGAGTATGGTTTGTATGTGATTGCCAATATCAGCTTGAAAAAAGAAACTAAGTTAACGAAGTTAAACTATTTGTTTTAGAGGACGTAATTTACCATTTGTGGGCCTGTTAAGCCACATGTTTAAAATTCTCAAGACTTACAAGTAAAGTTCTCACTGAAAACTGCAAATGTGCTTTCAAAGAGCAGACAGTTTAGGTTCAACTCAGTTGGGATTGTCAACCCAGCTTGCAAAATAGTGCTTCAAATGTGTACGTTTGTTGAAGTATATTGAATACATTTTTCTGTCTTCAGCAGCTTATCACCAAGGCTCACCAGGCGGCGAGCGGAGCGCTGGACCAATCCGGTGCCAGCGATGTCGGGAAGTATGCAAAGGGGAAGTGGTCCGAGTACAAGAGACCCACTTTCACGTCAAATGTTTTACCTGCACCGGTAAGGAACTGAATCTGTAACAACACCACACAGCAAGCATTAGAGAAGACAATCAGCTGCAGTGATCACACAAACAGGTGTTGTCTTACACAGTCCCCAGTCCTGTGTTGTCCTGGTCATAAATATTGTTAAAGCTATATATTGTAAGATTGGAATTCCAGTGGTAGACCAGAAACAAGACATGCAGTATACCTTGGTCACATTGTCTGCTTCCATGCACACATCCTGACATGCTGAAAGATCCACTGTATGCACCCGTTTATCCATCTCCTACAACTACACTACCAGTCAAAAATTTGGACACGTCTTCTCATTTAATGTTTTTTCTTTATTTTCATGACTATTTACATTGTAGATTCTCACTGAATGCATCAAAACTATAAATGGACACATATGGAATTATGTATCAAACAAAAAAGTGTGAAATAAGTCAAAACATGTTTTATATTTTAGATTCTTCAAAATAGCCACTTTGATTACTTTGCACTACTTTGCACACTCTTGGCATTCTCTGGTTGAGCTTCATGAGGTCGTCACCTGAAATGGTTTTCCAACAGTCTTGAAGGGGTTTGCAGAGATGCTAAGCATTCATTGGTTCATTGGGCCTTTTTGCCTTCACTCTGCAGTCCATTTCATCCCAAACCATCTGGATTGGGTTCGGGTCAGGGGACTGTGGAGACCCGGTCATCTGACGCAGCACTCCATCACTCTCCTTCTTGGTCAAATAGCCCTTACACAGCCTGGAGGTGTGTTTGGGGTCATTGTCCTGTTGAAAAATAAATGATGGTCCAAATAAATGCTAACCGGATGGGATGTCATGTTGCTGCAGGATGCTGTGGTAGCCATGCTGGTTCAGTGTGCCTTCAGTTTGGAATAAATCCCCAACAGTGTCACCAGCAAAACACCCCCACACCATCACACCTCCTCCTCCATGCTTTACGGTGGTAACCATGCATGTAGAGACCGTCAGTACACCTTTTCTGCGTTGCACAAAGACATGGAGAGTGGAACCAAAGATCTCAAATTTGAACTCATCAGACCAAAGCTCAGATTTCCACTGGTCTAATGTCCATTCCTTGTGTTTCTGGGCCCAAACAAATCTCTTCTGCTTCTTCTGCTTGTTGCTTTTCCTTAGTCGTGGTTTCTTAGCAGCTATTTGACCATAAAGGCCTGATTGGCGCCGTCTCCTCTGAACAGTTGATGCAGAGATGTGTCTGCTACTAGAACTCTGTGTGGCATTTATCTGGGCTCTAATCTGAGGTGCTGTTAACTTGTGATTTCTGAGGCTGGTGACTCGGATGAACTTATCCTCAGCAGCAGAGGTGAATCTTGGTCTTCTTTTCCTGGGGCGGTCCTCATGTGAGCCAGTTTCATCATGGCGCTTGATGATTTTTGCGACTGCACTTGGGGATACATTCAAAGTTTTCACAATTTTCCAGACTGACTGACCTTCAGTCTTTAAAGTAATGATGGACTGTCATTTCTCTTAGCTGATTGGTTCTTGCCGTAATATGGATTCTAACAGTTGTCAAGTAGGGCCATCAACTGTGGACCAACCTGACTTCTGCATAACACAACTGATGGTCTCAGCCCCATTAAGAAGGTAAGAAATTCCACAAATCAACCTTGACAAGGCACACCTGTGAAGTGAAAACCATTTCAGGTGACTACCTCATGAAGCTCATACAGAAAATACCAATAGTGTGCAAATCAGTAATCAAAGCAAAGGGCGGCTATGTTTAAGAATCTAAAATATAAAACATGTTTTGACTTATTTCACACTTTTTTGTTTACTACAGGATTCCATATGTGTTCATTCATAGTTTTGATGCCTTCAGTGGGAATCTACAACATAAATAGTTATGACAGTAAAGAAAACACATTAAATGAGAAGGTGTGTCCAAACTTTTGACTGGCAGTGTACACGCTGAGTGCTACTATTAGCCCTCGGTGGGGATTAGAACGGATCAGAGATGCCTTGTAGGGGACTTAGGCTCCTGCTAAGGTAACTTGTTATTGTGCTGGCAACTTGTAAAGGATTTTCCTTTGGTTGTACGCTGTGGTCTAATGAGACTGACTTAACTGGCTTTGCAGTGCTACAGGTGAGCACTGGTGACCTACAATAGAAACAGTGGTGACATAATCACACATCCTGGTAGGCTATGTTTAATGTTTTAAAAGGAAACTTACTAAGCAGTGTCTTTTATAACAACTTCATTATGAGAAAGACACAACTCAAGACATAATTAAACTATTGCCTTAAGAATATAGGCCTAATATAAGTTATTTATGAGAAAAGACCAGATCATTCCTAATCTTACAAGTAAATAATACATCAAAGATTGTTTTTGCTGTATTCTAAGGCTTACATTGGCCACATGCTGTAGACTGTGTGGGCAAAACGATTTGCTAGAGTTTCATGTTGTAAGCAATTGGCAATGAATAAACGTGCGCAATTTAGAAAACTGACAATCTGATGCAGGGGATGTTCTTTTTTCTTTGGCTCAGCAAAATCACCCTGACTCATGGTTCCATTCCAAACATGATGCTGACGTGTAAAACTGGCAACATTTGCTGAGTTAAGGGCAGGTCTGAAATGGGCTTGTGGCAATCGAGTATCTGTGAATGTGCAAATTAGAAATCAAAGAACCGAGGAATGCTATTTGTCATGCCGCTTTACAGCCTGCAGCGAGTGTGCTCAGTATTATGTTAATACTTTCATTTCTACGGCAAAGACAGTCAGCCATGGGTGACTTTTTAAGTCATTTACAGATGAGTTCAGATGAGAAAGCAACAAGATGTATTAAGAAGAAATATGTGTTGTCTAATCACATTTTTTCCACATTATAAACTGCATTATGTGTTTTTACTGATATGTTTATTGAGCTGTGTAGATGATTACAAAATAGTGGTACAGTTTGATGCTTCTTTCATTTACGTAGAGCAAATTTTTGTACGTATGTTTATCAAAATGAATGAGAGTAGGCAGATCTTGCACTGTTCCTTCCTACTGAGTACATGGTTTTTTTCAAACAGCCAAACGAAGAGATCCAAATTGAGGAAGCATGGATTTTCCAGTTCGCATTAGATTATCTCTGCCACAACAAAAGAATAACAGTTTAATATCAGAGAGTTTTTTTGTCTTTTTTATATTGTCTTTGGATGTTGTGCTGGCTGCTGTCACAGTAAATCTATTTTTAATGAGACAGTTTGGCAAATGTTTGTGCTTCTAATTTGATCCCAGTGCCCATCTCGGTAAATCATTCAGTCCCATATACATGTGAAAATAAAATTGCAAGTTCAGCTCTTGGCACTGGAAATTATCGTCAGCCCTTAGAGTGACTTATGATGGGCATTTTGCAAACTTCCCTGGGCAGTCTGTCACAGAGAAGCTGAGTAAGTCGTGTTTATCACTGTCTCAGCTGCACCGCGCTGTTGTTCGGCAACCAGACGCTTTACAGTAGATGAACTCACTCTGGACTATTCATTGGAGGGTTGCTGTTTCATGTTCCCTGTGTGTAGCTGTCACACACGTGATAACACAAGCGTATAGTTCACTCATGCATACAAGCGTGCGCATCTATACATGTGTGCACGCTCGCTGTGGTTGTGAGGGGTTGCTGTGGTAACGGTGTGAAGGGGCACTCGGGCCCTGGTTGGTGGATATTCTCAGCATCTCTATGGTGCTATTAACCAATTGGAAGGCTCTCTTCTGTGCCCCAGAGAAAAAAAAATAAATGAGGGGGAGAGCACCGAAAGCGAGCAGAAAGGAGAAGAAGAAGAGGGGGGATGGGGGTGCTGTTTGTGTCACCTAAACATTACATCATCACTTGAATCAGGTTCTAACTTTCTCGTCTTCCTTTTCCTTTTCCTCTCACTCACAGCGGTGCCACAGTAATAGGAAACTGACATTGATCGCAACATGTTAGCACACCTATCAAACAACCCTCCCCTCTCCTATTCCAGAGAGTTCTCCTCTTCCCATGAGGCAGTGGGGCACTATTGTGTGACCAGACTCTTCCACATCCCTGCCTGTAATATGCTCTCCTGTATGTGCTTCTGCACAACAAGCAGTTTTCTAAAGCTTTCATTGTCCAGTGTGTAAACCACCCCCACCCTCACTCACAAACATGTTGCATGTTCTTTCGGACTTCATAAACTCCATCTATTCTCTGTTGTCTGTGTTTCCATTCTCTGCTTTTCATTAGTTCCCCACTTATTTTCTGAGGTTAAATGGTTCTGAATGCTACAGCAAGATGTAAGATTGGATTTCTATTTTTTATTCTATCTCTTTGTTGCTTTTTCTAACATTTTAATTCCTGTCCTTCTGTCTTCTTTTTCTTTCTCCTTTTCTTTCTTGATGAAAGTCACCCAAGCATGAAATCAATTTCTCATCTTGGGACGGGATGACATTGGCATGCAGAGTGCACGATTTGGAGGCTAATGGCTAACCTGTACTATACCATTGCGCCTCAGTGACAATCCACTGCCAGCATCCAATTGCCTTATCTACTACATGTGTTTATGAACTCTGTGATTGGGGTGTGTCTCAACATTTGATTGTTTATCTGGGTTATTGACCTTGATTGATAATATTGTGTGTGCCTCAGTCCGCCTCAGTTTCCACTGCAAAACCATGACATAAAATCCAAGCTATTTCCTCCCCTTTTTCCTGCATCTCCTATTTTCCTTTCTATATCTTGGTCTCCCTTTTCCCCAAAAGGGCTGACTGTGCCCCACTCAATAGATCATGATTATCCAGTTGGACACACTAAAAGTTACGTTCACCCACATTCTCTTATAGCATGTAAAAATACGTACAGCCACCCCATCCATCATTTTATCCTCCCTTTATCTTTGCCTACACTTTATAAAGCTACAATACCTCCTGGATGCCACATTATCATAACTCCTCTCTCATGCATTAGTCAGAAGAGGAACAGATCACTAATCATGTGCATTTAACCTCTCATTTGAACCCATTATACTGCAGCTGATTATAGCATCAAGAAGCAGCCACGCAATCAGCTCAAGAAAAGAAGTCTGGAAAATGCTGGAGACAGAAGCCAGCTCAGAGACTGATGCATCAGCTCCAGACAAAGAAAGAAAGCAGTGGGGGTGTAAATGTGGATTATGTGACTCCTGTACCACTTCTCAGTGTGGCAGCGGGCTGTAGTGTATGGACCATGTGGCGTTGTGTTACCGGCGTATGAGCTGACTCGTGCATACTGGCCCAGTGACATAGCGACCACATTAACCCAGCCTCCGAGGAATAATTGGCACCCTTAGATTCCAACAAAAACAGCGGGGCCTGTCAGTGGCACGAGTGCAGTGCTAACTTACACATAAACTGCAAGCGACGGCAAAATAGGTGCCCATACAACCAACTCACATCCTAACAGAGAACACAGAGGCAGAGAAACAAATATACAAGCAGGGAAACAGACAGATGCAAACACAGACAAGTTCACACATAAACTGCCAAGCCGCTCCCAGTAGTTATTTATTTTTGGAGACCCAATAGATTTCTCTCATAAAACAGTGCAAAAGGGAATAGCAGGTTTACACAGACAGGTTAGATAAATACATGACTGCTCTGCTACAGCTCCACTTCTGGGTAGTATTCTCACCAGGGCTCTTGTAAAATCGCAGCATCTTTTTGCTCTTTCTCTGCAGACCTGTCTCAGTCGGTCCAGCCTTTGTTTTGGATGCCGTTAGCCCCCATCACACAACCTCTATATTAATAACATCAACCTACTGTACTGTACCACTGTTGCTCTCTGAAGGCAAGGGAGAGACTGTGATAGAGGGACAGCTTTTGGGAACAACTAGAGGAAAATAAAAGACAAATGGAGACAAGTGAAGAGGAAAAAGAAAGAAAGCAAGGTTAGAAACAGAAAGAGAGACACAGCACAGAAAAAAATAACATGGGGGGGTTACAGGGAAGGGGAGCTTCCTGTAGCTATAGCAACCACTGATACGCTGGTCCAATCACCACACCAATGCATGGTTGCTAGGGAGAGATTCTGACGAAGGGAGAAGGGAGCGCGGCAGGAAGCGCCGCATCTCCCTGACGACTCCTCTGGATTTGGGACAGATGATAAGGATTATTCCTCTGCTTGATCCTCCCAAGCGTCACCATCCTGAGGGGTTTTCACACACTGAGGCCCTGACTATTGTCTTTATGTGTGTATTTATCTTAGGTGTGCAAGTGTCTGGCTCAGAGAAAGAAGGAGGGATTTTAAAATGATAAAGAAGATCATTAACCGACTACCCAGACAAACACACACACATATACACACACTAAACAAGTGCATCATCTGCTTATTACAAAGCCTCATCTCAGGTGGTGTGTTTATCTCTGTCTGTGATCTCATTCACGCCTATTTTCCCCTCAGCTGAATCTCTTATCAGCTCTCAGAGGGTTAAAAGCTGAAGGCCTCAGCAGCAGGGCTGGTCTGCTGGTATGAAGGGACTCCACTGGGCAGCCATCTGTCTCCATCAACTACAGCAGCCAAATGTGAGGGGAACCCTGTCACTCACGCATGATTTCTCTCTGCTTTAGCCGCCTGCCTCCCTCTCCTCTCTCCCCTTTTCCATGACAACATCTCCTTCTGTTTTCTGTGGCTGTTTTTCTGTAACCATGCTTGCAGCGGGGCTCTAGGGACAGCAATGATGGTCAGACAGTCCACCGCTTTGATACAGACTGAACTATCAGAAAAAACTTTGCTTGGATTTTCATGATATTTTGCGCAGATATTGATGGTTTCAGGAGGATGAATTGTGGCTTTCTTGATTTTCACTGATCCTCCTCTTGTGCTTATCACTAATTCAGTAAAACATCTTGATGAATTAGTATGAAATTTGGTATGAGTAATCTATATATCTGTATATAGTTTAATCTATATGTTACTGTTTCACTGCACTCAAATTCGTTGTTTGTGAAAACTTGGCAATAAAACCTTCTGATTCTGATTCTGAATTTTTGAATGAATCAAGAATGAATCATTTTGACCTTAGCATTCTGGTTAACTCTACTTTTCCTTAGTGCCATCATCAGGACAGACTTTATAAATCCTTCAGAGATACTTGGTCTACCTTTCAACCCTCATTTGTGATTGTTATCTTTGGGTCGTGACCGAAAGAAGGGGATTGCCGATAAGAGCAGCTGAAATGGGTTACCTCCATAGGTTAGCTGGGCTCAACCTTAGAGGTAGAATGAGGACATGCAGAGGAAACTTCTCCTCTGAGTCAAACGGAGCCAGCTGAGGTGATTCTGGCATCTGATTAGGATGCCTCCTGGCCGACTTCTTTTGGAGGTTTTCCAGGCACATCCAACTGGGAAGAAGACCACAGGATAGACCTACTACTCACTAGGGGGAATGCATATCTCATCTGACCTTGGAACACCCTGGGGTCCCCCCAGGAGGAGATGGGAAACATTGCTGGGAAGAGGGACCCCTGCCAGGCCCTGTTTTACCTGCTCCCACTGCAACCTGAGCTGATGAATGGAAGAAAATAGATGAATGGATGGATAATACTTGTATTATCCATGTATTATTACATGTAGCCAAATATTTCCCATCAGCCCTAACTGTACTGAGTTTAATCAGCCAACAGTAGTGTGCTGACATGTTAAAACTAAATGGTGAGGATGGTAAACACACCTGCTAAAGATCACCATGCTAACAGTTTATATAAAGCACAGAGCCTCACAGAGCTGCAAGTGTGCCTGTAGACTTTTGTTTCTCTCCCCCTGTCTGTCTGATCGCTTCTTCTCCCTCCCCACGATTTGGCACAACTTGAGAAAACACATTATTTACTCTTGAAGTGTTTCCTCCCATCAGAGGGCCTCAGATCCGGGGGAAGGGAGAGGGCAGAGGAGCCAGGGCCTTGTGTTGGTAGCACAGATGTCGGGGTGAATAGGTGAGTCCATCCCCTGATGAAACTTGTCACTGCCCAATTATATACACGTCCCTTTGCTAAACTGTCTGTGGCTGCCTGTATTGCTGTGAAAAAAAAGCCCTGGAAGTTAGCATAATGTTGACAGCAGCACTAAAACAATTAGAATACACAGTGGGGCTACTTTGGCGTACTATCCAAACCATGTCCATTTACTTAATAGCACTTTATGAAGTTCTAATAGGAGCATATTGAGCTGAGGAAGAGTCACGGTGAGAGGGGCTGGAGGGGCATTGAAGATAGAAGAGAGACACTGTGAAAGAAAGGCAAGGTTGCACTGAGGTTGAGCCCCGTAGTCACGAGAAGAGAGGGGGCAAACAGAGATAAAGTGGAGACCTTGTGCTCCGAGCCACAAAGATTTGGAAGCAGTTTTGAAACGGAAGGCCAGAGAAAGAGAAGGGGAGGAGGGAGGGAGGGTGTCGGGACTATTTTGGGGTTCCGGCCCGGGCCGACTTTGAGAAGGGAATTTTAATTGCGTCTGTTGGCTGGAGATAAATACCCAATCAGGCAGACCCCCTGTGGATGCCTAATCAGTGCAGTTCTAATGACCACAGCTGCAGACATCAGCCTACATGCTAACCTCTAATCACTAGACTTGTCATCTGTAGATGCTAACTTCCTGCACTGCCCCCAAAAAAGAGCAATATGAATGGGAGAAGCGTTTTTTTTAGTTTCCCTCATTAGAATGCCATTCAGGGAAAGATCATAAAAGGAGCAAATAGGTGAAGTGAAGCCTTTAATGTAGTTTAGTTCTATGTTTGCTTTACAATAATCCATAGTTCTGATACAGACAAAACTTTTTTATTAACTGAGGAATTCAACATGACCATGATATTTAATAGCAGCTCTGTACACTTTCCCACGAGCAGCTACAGTACAAATCCCCAAAGGCCTTTCATAGGACAGTAAAACAGACCGTACTGGTTCCAAGCTGGTTGTATCGGGCTGTTGTTTTTATGGGTGGGCATTCGCACCATGTGGTGCTGGTTGTGTGGCTGTGACCAGAACCTTTCTTCTCGGAGCCAAGCGAAGCCACAACTCTGCAGCAGCACAGGCACTAAACTCTGTCCCAGCTCCACCCACTGTGTTGGCAACTAACATGTGGAGGGAGTTTAAAACATCTGCTTGATGGTTATGACTGAACTGAGAGACATGAAAAGTAGAAGACCTGCTTGCAAGTAGGCTGTTAAAAGTTTGCTTTTAAAGATATGTAAGAAGATGCATTTAGTTTAGGATAGGAGTGTCCTCTAACAGGTGCAAATGTCACTTCCTTTTATTATTTCGGTCATTTTGGATTAATTTTATAATTTGATCAGATCCATCATCTGCATTTGTAATGATAGCGATTTCTGTAATACGAAAAATCCCATAAGAACAGACGGGTCTTTAAATGCAAACAAAGCAGCGACTAAATCTCAGTTAATGTGATCATGAGGTGCAAACGGTTTGTTTATCTTAGTAATGTTTGCAAACACAGCAGTTGGAACATTTACAGTTTGCTGGAAATAATTTTTGAGCCTTTTTTGTTTGAGTAAAAGTCCATTACATACATTACTAGCAAAATGTACCAAACATTTCAAAAATATACATGCTCAATATGCATAGTGCCCCCTTCAGTGTCAAATTATGTAGCTCAAAACATAATTATTCATTTTTTGGTGCAATAACCTGTGTGCACAACACTTAAATTATCATTCTGGGCCTTTCATTTCTAACACTATGTCCTGTTTTGTAAATTATTGTCTGTTTTAGTAAAATCACAGTATCCTGCTTAAAAAAAAGGATTTTCACCACTAATGTATTTCACACACTTACACACACACACATGTGGATGTACTTTTGCATGTTTGTATTATTTGTGGATGGTGCCTTTAATCATTTTTTTTTTTTTTTTTTTTTTTAAATTGCTCAGTTGTAACCCACATTTTCTTGCGGTGAAGTAGCAACAAAATACGTCACACATTAATGGCCTATTACTTTTTGTCACATTGAAGTGAGAACATGGTGTTTCAGTCTGCTTTTTGGTTTTAATCACAGATTACATTTGGTAGTTGAACCACAGCACCTGCAAATATGCCACCACCACCACCACCACCAGTACATCATTCACTCTGGGACCTAGCTGTCTCTGGGGCAACCATGGAAGGCTTACGTCTCCTATGGCAACTGAGGAAGGGGGACGTCCTTTGCAATGCATCCAGCCAATCGTCCAGTCACAAGAAAACAATGTGATTAGCCAACAGGTGAACCATCCATCCACCCCATCCAATCCAGTCTGAGCAGATCTGGTCGGCCGGCTGTGATTTGGTCAGGCGTCCGTATGCTAACGCATGCACTGCATTAAGCTAATTGAGCAAATTCCACTCATTTGAAAAGCAATCTGGGTGGAGATTGAAAAGCAGATCATTTTGAGAGAGAGACGGGGAGAAATCGAGTGAAAGGAAAAGAGAGAGAAAAGAGAAGCAGAGAAAATTATATCAATCAAGTTTCTACAATTTATTTTTAAAAGAATAAAACATTGTTTTAATTAAATGAATGGCATTTTGAAGACACAGTGATTTTTTTTTTTTCCCATGGGGAGGAGCTTATTAGATGTGGAAATATTTACCCTCTTGTTCCCCTTTTCCACGAAGGGATTGGATAGCCTGTGATTTAGGTTTCTGGTAAGAGCTTTAGTTAGTCTGCTTCAAAATGCAGTGGGGACACTTTTTGAAGCTCCGTGCCATTGTTCAGCGGTTTTGGAAATGTGGTTGCACACACACGCATTTTTATAAACAGGCTATTTTAAAACATAGAGCTCTGGTCTTCCTTATGCATCCCCTTTTCTTCCTTCTTCTGCAGTTCTGCAGCCACCTTCCCTTGCTGCCAATGACCCGTCACAATGATAAAGATCCATGATCATGTCTCACTGTACACACTGTCCCGTTTCATCATCCTCTCTCTGCATACGCACACTGCCATCTCATCGGGGATGGATTTATGTGTTTCCATCCTCCTGAGGGAGCTGAGATTGTTTTGTTTTTAAGTGAAGGCCCATTGATCTTTTATTACACCATTAAGTCAATATGCTCCACTCATAAACAGCTTGAGATTAAATGAGCCCCTTTGAAGGGTTTATGTGCATGTGTGTGAGTCTGTGTGTCTGTGAACTCTCAGCCTGCCGGCTAATACTGAAAACTGGGTGACTATAGGGAGCCAAGTGCAGCCTGGAGCAGCAACTCCAGTCTCAATAGAATGTATCGGTAATGGCAATAAGTTACTGGTAGTTGAGGTACTTCATTCCGTAATGAGAAAAGGGATGCTTTGTTAAATTTAAAATGTTTATTCATAATGACACAATCTACTTTGACTTGGGAGCAGTGTGGTAGAAGCAACTGGAAGCATCATCAGATGAATGTGATAGTGTTCTTGTGGCTGTTTATTCTTGTCGATAATATTTCATTATTTTCATGCTGGTTGACATTAGTGTAGACACAGTATTTTCCAGTATAATTAAGACTGCTCAATGAGCAGTTTCAGGAAACAATTTGATTAAACACACTCAGACTCAATTTTGGTCCAATTTTTATGAACAATTCTTTTGTGCTGCCTGTATTTCTGGTGTTACAGGAGTCACTTGTTGCCAAGGATGTGTTTCTAATTAACTGTTTCCAGTCATTGCAATCCATCACCTCCTGAGCAGAAGTCAGTAAGATGCAAAGATTTATGTATATTTATGTGTATTTAAGCTTAGATAACGTTTCCGACAGAAAGCCATGTCACATATTTTCATAGAAAACTGAAAACCCTTTGATTGTTTGTGTTTTCACAGTTTCTGTGAAATGATGTAATTTGAGTGATTTTTTGGGATGCCTTTCAAAGCTGCCAATGAGTTATGGAATTAACTCGGATAGCATAGGATGAAAATAAAGGAATTGCTTCAGTTATATGCTTGCTTGCTATTTTATCAAGAGTAATATGTAGAAACCAATGCTACCTTCATAGCTTAATGATAAATACATGTATGTAGCTGGAGCTAGTAGCGAGTGAAGCTTAGCTTAGCTTAAAATAAAAACTTGGGGCAATAACTTTCTGGAGCCTCTACTGTTTCCCAACTAAAATGTAGATTTTTGTACAAATAAAGCAAACAAGACATAACATGAGCTTAGATATGTAACTCTGAAGATCTTGTTGCTATACAACCAGGCGATAATGTCCACATGTTTGTAGTCTGAGAAAATTTTGAACTGTTCCTTTTATGTACCGTCCATTCTCGATTGGTCTGGTGGTGCATGGATCGCTACCAGCTGAGCTGTTTCATTGCTGGTTGCAGATGTGTTTCCTGCTAATTGCAGCTGTGCAATAATAATAGTGTCAGTGTCACACCAGGGCAGTCATCTTTGAGTCAAGGCTGTAACGGCCAAATAGAATCTAAATATGTGATGACCTTCATCAGCGCTGTGTTTTTCAGGTCAAAGCTTGTTTTTCCAGCCAGAGGTTACAATAACTGTCAACGCTTCCTGTTGGTAAACCACTCAGACTGGGTGAAACCAGAGACCAGCAGCCACACTGGCCACTGATCTGTGAAAATCCCTCTCAGCTATAGTGTTACACCCACTGGAATCTCCTGTCATTTACACAGCAAAGGCCTCTAGCATATATTCTCTGCTTAGGATACACAATATGGACACACATGCATAAACTGTGCACTCACCTAGTGCATATACAGCAAGTCATTTCGGTGTCTTCCTGAGCGGTATGTAATGAGTCTGCAGTCGATGTTCTGTTGATGCTGGGAACTTGCGGTTTGTTGTTTTGTCTCCGTCTTCACATTGTTCAGTGCAAAATGACTTTTCCACTGATTATACCATTATATTCCCATCAGAGTAAATTGGCTCACCACTGTCTGGAACTGAATAACTTCCCTGGCAGCCATGTGTGAAGACAAACATACACACAGCACAAGCAAACACACATGGCCACACCAACAGGTTCAGCACTCACACTGAAACAAACAGGACAGCCTAGTGTAGGTACCAGAACAAAAGTAAGAAAAAAAGGACTTAATACTGCTGAGTGGTATGTTGTTGAATTTATGTGGAAAGCCAGAAATAGCAACACTAATATCCACAAGTTGCTCCATATGCTTCTTTGTTTTAACTGTCCCACTCTCACGTTGTTTCCACCTGTTCTCTCCACAGTGTGTAACTGTGATCTGGCACGATCTGGCTTCTTCCAGAAGAAGGGCGAGTACATCTGTACGGCAGACTATCAGCGTTTGTACGGGACACGCTGTGACCGCTGTGACAGCTTCATCACAGGAGAGGTGGTCTCTGCTCTGGGACGCACGTACCACCCCAAGTGCTTTGTCTGCAGTGTCTGCAGGTACGCAATCACACACACACACACACACACACACACACACACACACACACACACACACACACACACACACACACACACACACACACACACACACACACACACACACACACACAACAGATATTCTTCTAAGTACAAGGTTCCAGGAGCACATTTGGTTGGCCAATGTGAACGTGATGACAGAAATTATTTTCTTTAGCTGCTAAATGCTCCACTGTGTTCACCAGATAGTGAATAAATTGACATACGATACTGTGTATAGTGATGTGAATAAGTTTATCAGTTTACTGTACTGGCAAAAATACTTAGGAAAAATGTTTTCACACATCACTGAGTGTGGCTGTTTTGATGTAATTTTGGATGTTAGGATAATTTTTACTCCCCCAACTAACGCGGCGGAGTTATGTGACGATTGGCGTACGTTTGTCTGTCCAGCTGTTATTCCATCTGTGCGCAGCATCACTCAATAACGGACTATCGGATTTGGATGAAATTTTCAGCGAAGTTCAGAAATGATACAAGGACCACCTGATTAGATTTAAGCAGTGATGTGACTTATAGTCTGGATCCATGGATTTGTTAAAGATTTATGTATAATTGCAAGATAGCAGCACGGCGTCACTGTAACTATGACCACAAGTGAACACTACGTCAGCTGCCTGCTGATGATCATGATTGTGATCCTACTACAAATCGACCACTATGGACTAATCGGGACTTATCCATCTGACATTATACAAGGAACAACTGATTAAATTGTGGGGGTGTTTCCGAGTCCCATCACTTCCCACCGCCCGCTGCATATTTAGGTCACACAATTCGGTATCCGTACAACGTACACATGCATAACACACGCCTGTGTTCACCGCAAAGTCATTTTGTTTGTGGGTACATCTTTATTAAATGACCACATTCTATGCTGAGCTCATATCTGATCAACTCTACTGCGCTCTCTGCATGCTTTTCTTGTACATTATTGTGATCGAGCATTTTACATCCTTGTGTGCAATTAAGCGTGCTGAATTTATTGGCTACTTGGGAGCAATGCAGTATTTACTCACCTTTGAGCTCTGTTTTGGTCTCCATCAGTTCAAAATGACAAAAGATGTCTCGTTACTTAGCTACTCACTTGCTAGCTGCTAAGTATGTCCGTTAGTATTTTGATAAATAACAGTTTTCTTTCTTCTGATCCCATGTATGCATCCATTGTTAATATAAAATGTTGCCTATTTTATTTTTTTGTTTATCTTAAAATTGCACTATAATGTTGCATACAGTAGCTGTTGCCCACTAGTAGCACACATTCAGCCTCCTACTTCACTTAATGTACAGTAAATGTCTGTGTCCTGTACAGATCACTTGACTTCTTTATCTGTAGTATCTCAGTTTCTGTTCTGTGAGGATTCATTAATAGCCAGTTAGTGAACAGCGTGATAGAAGAGAGGATGGAGAACAGAGGACGGATTGTGGAGACACTGAATAAGAAATCTATGACTGTTTTCTATGCCATGATTCATTATTTTCTGCCTCGTGACTCTGCAGTCTGCCTGAACCGATGCAGCACAAGTTTAAAATAAGAACCAGCAGGATGGCTTATTTTGACATGGTTTGTTTATGAATTAATGCCAGTCTGCTTATGATTCGTGTTGTGAGTGTCAACAAATGTGATAGACAGATAGGTTCCCATTTTGCTCAGCTTCCAACAGGAACATTAACCTGCTGTTTCGTACTGTTTGATTTAGTATAAGTAGGCCATCTCTCCTCTGACCTCCATCAGCGTTCACGTTAAGCTCCTCCAGAACAAACACTCAGCATCACCGTTGGCTTCGCTCCTCTTTTGATTTCATCATTTTCACTCTCCTTGCAGATACGTGCATGTTGTATGGGATTACCATTCTGTCTCTTTCGTTCTCCATCCCTGTTGGTTTTCATGTGTTATAAGAGTGATCTTTACTTACTTCCCTCCAGGAGAGCAGTGTTTGTCTGTTGTCGGGTATCTGCTTGACATTGGCTGATAAACACACAGTCCTGCCCAGCAGCTGTGGGCGAGAAGAAAAAAACTGAACTGACACCAACTGGCCAAAGACAGTCAGTGGAGCAGTCCTGGCAATGACAGGGATGTCTGTGTGTGTGTTGTCAGTGTATGTGGAGTCAACTGGAAGAGACAGCCAGAAGCCGAAGGGTGAATCTCTTCTTTCGTGCTCCGTCTGCCCCCTGTCACATTGCTCACAGTTCTTTCTTGTACCTTCTTTTATTCTTATCCCGCACTCCGGTCTTTTTTTTTCCCGACACACCCTCTTTTCCTCTTGCTGCTCTTCATCATCCTCATTATTTCTGTCATCATTTTCATGCTCTTAATCATCCATGTTGTCTGTCTTTATATCTTCATCGTCATCCCTTTTTCTCCCTGTCATCACAGACTTTGCTCTAATGAAGGCAGATTGCAAGTTTCTAAAAAAGAGACAGTGATCAAAGCCAGAGGGCATAACGTTGAAGCCAGAAATAGCTTCACTTTTGTGGCCAGTTTTTTAAATTTTTTTTTTTTAAAAAGGAGGGGGAAAAAAACATGCATTAAATATGTAAACACCGTAAATTTTTAAAGTGCTGAGAAAGGCTGACAAGGCAAGAGTGTCTTGAGGGAGGGAGAGTAACATGCAGGTAAAGACAAGGTCAAATACGGACTGAGACACTTTTCTGCACCGTCATAGCATTTTTGTTACTCAAGTTGGGCTGTATGGTCAGACACATGGAGAGGATTTAACTTGTCAAAAACAGGCTCCTATGTCAAAATCTGGCTCCTCCAGCTTTGCTTTGCTTTTCGCTCAGTGTAGCTTGTCAGTCAAATTAAAATCATTTGAAAAAATTGCCTGAGTTTAAGAACAGATGGTTAACCTTGGGACCAGCTGAAGGGTGAAATTAGAATAAAGCCTAAATGAATAATACACATTATCAGTTTTCACCGGCTTATGTTCCTTCCAGTATTTACCAGGGCCTTTGTTGAATAATTTGTATGCTGAAATGTCTCTGCTGGCTCATCTGTTCAGCTCACTTGTCCGTCCTTTGTGTTTTATGTATGGACGTTGTTCTTCTTTGAATACAGTGAAAGCACACAGGAGCAAACATATAATACTGTATGTGCCAGATCCTCCCCACACAGTTGTAAAATGCTCCTGGCTCGCTAGAAGCACACGACTTTATGTACCTCCCCTCTGAACGTCTCTAAGTGACTACATGGATGTACAGCACTCGTGTGCTGACTGTGAGCTCTGCTGGAGACTCAAGCCTCCCTCTGGGTCTTGGCTCCGGCTCCAGGCCTCGACGGGGAAGTAAAAGGATTACTGCCGTCTATGTCTTTTAAACAGCCTTCCCTAAGCCTTTTAGCTCCCCATTCATTCTCGCATCCTCCCTAGTCATAAAGAAATCAATCTGTCTCCTCGAAAAGGAGAGGAGAGAGAGTCAAAACAGTACATCGTGGTATGGCAGAATTGATTTTGTTGTCTCGCTGTCATGTTCTCTGCCTGTCAGCACATCTGTTTGTGTGTTTCCTCGTCTTTACTGTACTGTGGCTTGAAGAAAACAGTGACCTGGTGGCACCCATTGTTTAGGGAGACAAACTGGATGGCTAGACTGAGAGAGAAATTGGCGGTTAAGATCAGTATGCGCTCCACACAATCCCCCTAATAAGTTTTTATTCTCTCTGTGAGACGGTTTTCCTTTTAGAAGCCTTTGGCAGCATCACATTATCGCCTCTTTAATCACAGAGCAGCCAGGTGCTCCTGCAACAATCAACGTCCTATTAGTCTGTCATCACAACTGTTTGCAAATGTATTTTCAGGTTCATAGAGGATGTCAACCTGCTTTCAGCTTGTGTCAGCAGGATTATGGCCTGTCTGTCACCCAATCATGTTCCTGCCAGCGCCCATTTGTTATTTTCATGCGAACACTACACTTGGATGTAAACACAGAGCATCACTGCAGGCATTCTATCTCCTATTGTGCTCTGGTTGCTAATTCTCTCTCTCTCCCTGTTTTTTTTTTTTTTTTTCCAGTAAACCCTTCCCAATCGGAGACAGGGTGACGTTCAGTGGAAAGGACTGCGTGTGCCAGCAGTGCTCCCACACACTTGTCAAGTCAAATGAACCGATCAAGATCCACGGGCCCAGCCGTAAGTCCGGAGTCTGCCTCGCTCTGTCCGTTCTGTTTAGGGCCACCAGGCGCTACCGTGCGCCGAGTCTAATGCGATGTGTCCATAAAGCCTATTTAGCTCATTTAGCTAATCAAGTGTCTGTCAAATCACTGCTCTGACCTGTCGTGTTGATCTGCCAGCTGAGAATTATGCAACACAAACAGACACATCATTCATTCATTACCGTCAGTGCAGGGAATAGAGGATTTTACGTATTCACTGCACATTCATCCATGTACACTTGTTAGCATAAGTAAATCATAAGCTGAATATTTTGTGTGCACGTGTCAGGGTGCGTAGTCCTACTTTTTTTCAGCAGGAAAATGACAAATTATCATCACCCAACAGCGAGATAGTGACTGATAGTGAATCATTTGTTAAGTATACAGACAGCAGGCTGCTGCTCACTGGCTGTGCAGTAATAACAGATGGTAGAGAGGCAGTGAATAACTGTCCCCCCCAGACTGCTCCATTCACAAGAATAAAATCTAAACAGCTCCCCAGGTACATGTTCATCATTCTGTCTTATGAGGATGCAATTCGTGAGACGAGACACAGAGTGGAGTCACTAAATTTAACGCACTGCCTCATTTCGCAAAAACAAGCAGGATATGTAAGAATACAAGTATATGCTTAGGATGGAAAAGTGGCAGGCACACATTTGCAAAGAGGAAAATGCCAAAACCAGGCATTGGAACAACCCAGTTAATGTATTATTAGTTGAAATTTGCTTAATTCAGCAAAAATGAACCAGATAATTAAGTTTTCCAGTCATAGATAGATAGATAGATAGATAGATAGATAGATAGATAGATAGATAGATAGATAGATAGATAGATAGATAGATAGATAGATAGATAGATAGATAGATAGATACTTTATTAATCCCGAGGGAAATTCAAAAAGAGTCTTAGCTAGAGTTCCTGCCCCATCTGTCTCAAGGATGACCCCAATTAGCTCCCTAAATCCCAAACCAGTTCTGGGCATTTCTGTTCAATACTGTAGGCTAATTTTTCACTGCAATATAAAGTTCTGGATCTCTATGGAAACAACACAATCGTTGTGAGAAGAGGGAATTGAAAAATGTCTTTTGTACATTATAGCAGAATTCTAATGCCATAAATCATGAAATAGAATAAAACAAAAACAAAAGTTTAATTTCTTTGATCATTTTTTTTTTTATTGAAAAAACCTGGAATCAACATGTGCAAAATTCTTCCAGCTGACTACAGGTGTCACAAATGCTGGGACAAAATGGTGACGCTGCATGCTACAGATATTTTGCTGTTTACATTTTTATTTTATTTCCATGCTTATAGAAACACAGCCTGCAGTTCAGCTGAAACGTCTCTGAATTTTTGTCACATTATTGTTATTCACAGCTTAGTTACTATTAGCTTCACGGATGTGCCGAGGAGCATAGGATTTTTAGTTTTTTTGCAGAATCTGGATACAGCAAATTAATTTTACATTAGACCGGTAGAATAAAGTGTTTATGTCGAATGTTTTCCACTGGAACCACATGTCACATGGGATTCATTCACAGACTGTTGCATAGTTAAAATCTGGTCATTCGTTCTGTGTTTACAGTTTCTGGCGCTAATAAATGGTGTAATTTGGTATTTTTTTCAAAAGAGAACATACCTTTCAAACCAAATGGCAGATTTCGGGCTGTAGAGGGTTAATGCTAAAATTTTACTTTATGTCTTTTATGGCTCATCAGGAAATTATCAAGCAAACTGGAGTGACACACGGATGTTATTAATTACAGAGAAATAACCTGCTTAATGTAGTGAATCTTCAGTGCGAGAGCCAGTCTTCAATGACTAGACATAATGCTCAGTTAAATACAGTTGAGGCTTTGGATACTTCTCATTCACCATCATAAAGTTTATATTTGGGTGTCACATAGGCCACCTATAGGGTTTGTGTAAACCTGAAGTTTCTTCATGTCATCCTTCTCACTTACTCTCTAGATTTTCTATGTGCCTCTTGACTAAATGCTGCTATAAACCAAGTGAAAAATTGCTGAAAAAAGCAAGGGTATATGTGTATGTCTTTATATACTGTATATTTACTAAAAAACAAAAATGAAAAAAAAAACATATAAAAGACAAAAGTTGCACTTATGACCCAAATCAATGATGTTTTTTTCTGTAGGGGTACTTATATACTTCTGCATTCATCCGGTTGCCTCAGTTAGCAGTGAAATCATCAATAAATGGCAATTTGCCAGTTCCATTTACAGGTATAAATGCCGGAGTGATAACAGAAGCACCACTACGTTTGACAGATAAGGTGGTAATGTTTGGGTCATGAACTGTTCTTTTTCTTCTTTACACTTTTCTCTTTCCATCACCTTGATAGAGGTTGATTTTTGTTGAATTACTTGTGAACCTTTGCAGTTTGGACGCTATGTGTTAAAATGGTTATCTCACCCACACAGTTCTTTCTATGTTGATTTGCACCCACTCAAATTAAAACTGGGACTTTAATGTAGAATCCATTAATTTTAAAACAAACTGCTGAAGCACAGAGCCCAAAGAACAAATTCTGCCCAAATAAATATAAGGTGTGAATTGTATAAACTTATTTCCTAAAATGTCTCCTGTAGCACTCATGTCTTCACGCTAAAACTGCCAAACATTTCACACATCTGTCTGTGCCACAGTATGTTGATTTGACAGCTGATGAAAACGACTTCAGTTACATCACAGGTGAAGGTGTGGCAAGAACAGTGCAGAAGCAGTTTTCTTTCATTTCTCATTTAGTTTTTATGTAACCATATCCAACCATTCCTTGTCACAAACTCTGTTGCGCACTTGTAGATGATAGAATACCTTATTTTGTTCTGTTTTTAAAATAGGAACGATAGAATGACTCAGTAGAAAAATCACAATCTGTGGCTGAAGCCCTGGACCTTTTACACTCAGCACTATCACCACCGAATGACAGTTAAGATTTATTTGGACTGCAGAAACCAGACTCTATACACTGCAGTTTTTCACTGCAAAACACAGTTTGTCTTGGCTGACAAGGCTGAGTGGAGTAGTCCCCGGTGACTTGCATGCTTCTCTCAGGGGCAGCAGACCGGGTCAGAAAAGGTTAAGCTAAGCCAAACGTCTTCTAAATAGAAACAAATGGAGCACTGACCCCTTTCCAGCTTTTTGACACTCTGCAGCCATGCATCATTTGCAGCCTCCATGCTGTCCTTCTTCTTCCTTACCCAGTTAGTGATGGTCAATAACATTTGCTAGAGAATTTTATTGAGAGAAATAGAATGTGCAGCAGGCTTGTATACTGTGCATGTGGGCTTGTGTCTGAGGAAAGGACATAGATAGCGATTCATACACGGCTCTTGTGAAGGGGATTTTTCTGAATCTGTTTTAGCCCCAGGGCTATTTAGCGATGTGCTTCGTGCCTGCATGAAACCATATTCAGCGGTGCTTACAGACTGTGCAGAAATGCAAAATCCCACATTAGTGCAGCTGTTTATTAAGGAGGTGGCTGTACCAAAGGGGTAGAAAGGGGTAGAAAACTACACTTAAGAGCACTGGGGTTGTTTAAATATGTACAGTTACACCCCTTTTCTGTCTCTTACCATCCCTTTCAACTCCACAATGTTTCTTCTTCCTTTCTGTTTGCGTCTCCTCTTTCTGTCACTTCAACTGTTCTTCTTTTTCTCTCTTTTGCACTCTCCTCATCTGCAGACTGCACTGGATGTGGAGCTGAGATCAAGCAGGGTCAGTCTCTTCTGGCATTGGAGAAGCAGTGGCATGTCAGCTGCTTCAGATGTCGGACCTGCAACATGGTCCTCACAGGAGAGTACATCAGCAAGTGAGTGGTAATAGGGAAAAAACCTAGAGCGAAACAACATGCAAACAATGACAAATACAAAAATGTCCGGTGAAAAATGTATGTTGTTTGCTTTTGATGAAGTTGATTCTGCTTTTTCTTCATATCCAATTTCGCCAGATACGGTTAACGGTGCATTTGCTACACTACAGCAGTTTCCTTTATATGTTGCAGGGATGGAGTACCATACTGTGAGGCAGACTACCACGCCCAGTATGGGGTGAAATGTGAAACCTGCAGCAGATACATCAGCGGAAGGGTCCTGGAGGTGAGAATGCAACCAGATTTCAACATGAGATGATGCCAACAGAGATTTACGTGCACCGAATCTGCACGGATCTGCAGCAGTTTGGAAATCCAAATTGGAACTAGACTGTGTGTAATCGGCATTATCAGAACTGCGCTGTTGCAGTTTATCCTCAGCTCGGTTTAAGCCCCCCTGTGCTTTAGAGAGTGAGCGACTTAAGATTGAGAGGTGATAAGAAAAATTTTTGCTCGACTTTATTAAGCCAAAACAAATTCAGCTGCTGCTTGTTAGTCCAACACTGGACTTTTTTACTGTTTCTTCTTGAGCGGCGCCTACCTGCACTAACACGAGGATAAAAGCTCGGCTGAACCCTCAAGATTGTGGAAGGAGCGGAAAGTGCAAGCGAAGTTATAAAAAGATCAGAGAGTAAAGAGTGAAGGGAAAAGATGGTAGATGGAGGGACGCACGCAGAAAGCAAATTCTGCAGTGATAAAAATGAACATTTGAGCATTTAAAAAAAAGAGATAGGAGAAGTAGTCAGCAGTGATGTAAAGACAGCAGAGGAGAAGAAGCTGTGGGGCGGACAGAGGAAAGAAGTGAAGGGAAGGTAACGATGGGAAGAGGAATGAAAATAAGGAAAGTTATCAAGTGCAGATGCTAATTAAATGTTTTGGAAGAGTCTCGGGAGGGTCTCATTGGTCTGTTGGGACCTGTGGAAAGGGAACAGACGTAGTAAAATTTTGTGAGGCGCACACACACACACACACACTTACACACACACCCACCTACACACGCACACACACGCACGCACACACGCACACACAAGGCCTTGTTGTCCTGTGCTCCTTTGCTTGTCAGAATGGCTGGTGTAAAGTGCTTTGTTCCTGACTGTCAGCCTCTCTGGGCTATTTATAGACATCGGGACATGTCAGCCTTTATCCGCAAGTCTCTCCCTCTCTTTCTCTTCCCTCTATGTCTGTCTCACTTGCTCTCGAAACATGTGTGTGTTGCATGCCTTTGGTCTTTTCTTCCGTCAATTTTTGATACCGTAATGATGCACTTAGTTAAGATGCAGCACGCAACTGATCTCAAGAAGCATAATTCCAGAGAACATAGTGCCCAGGCATACACAATAAAGTCCATTTAGGATAAGAACAACTTTTGAGCTCTGTCTTGCCACTATGACATGTACCAATAAGTCATTCACGTGTCTGTTTGAAAGTGTAATGTTACCGTGAATTTTGTGAATCTGCCTGAAATCTTTGCTGTTATTATTTCCCTGATATATGTGTGAAAAACCCAGACTAATCTGTTTGTGCAAGTGGCTGTGCTGATGATTAGGCTTGTTGTGGCACATCTCGTCTGTCCAACTTTCCAGAGCCAAAGGTTGTTAGTTTAATGACTAGTTTTAGAGAAGGTAGAGAAAGGGGAGAAATAAAGTGAGGAAGTGGAAGACAGAGGGTCATAAAACCTTCCTTCCTTCCTTGAGTTTCACTTCTCGTCTCAGTTGGGCAATAAATTTAGCAGCCTGTTAATGCCACTGGAGAAAATCGGGGGTCTCATTAGAAATGGTAGCAGCAGCTGCTGAATTGATACTATGTGACCACAGTCGGTAAACGCTCTGCTGCTCGGAAAGCAGGAGGCGGAAATGCTGCATCCTCTCCTGGCTTTCCTTTCACAGTAATCTGAGCCGCTAGAGGAGCACGGTTATTGGTTAAGATGCAGCTCAGATACAATTAAGAACCCTGCTGCACGCTCGCAGTTCTTGGAGACAGCTCATTCGTCGAAGATTACCGATTTCCTGCAGATCACATGAAAGCATCTGTTTTATGGAAGTCAGTGCAGTATAAAAATTACATAATACCCCACCGCCCGCACACAATGCTGGGTGTGTTTGCTTGACACAGTTCAGGCCTCAGCAGTGCTTCTATAAATAGATATTCTCTCATGGTGTGTCAGGGAAGGCAGAGGTGATGGGACGGGGCCACGCCTCGGCAATCAGCCCCACGGAGACACATGTGAGAAACATCAGGACCGTGAACTGCATCGTTTTATGTGTCCATTTCACCTGCGCCATGTGTTCCAGTGTGTTCCCTTGAGGTGCTCTCGGTGTCCAAGGACATGTTTCACACTCTTGTGTCCTTCACTTCCGTGGCCACCCTCTTCCTCTCTTCATCATACACACACTTTTCTTCATGTGACTGACCTACAGGGATCTTTGCTCTAATTATGGCATGGGGGAAGAATGGGTGGTGGCAAGCAAATGATGGCTGCATGCTGATGAACCTGCTACAGGCTATTCAGTAATGTCTTCATACTTTACGAGGTCATTGGTGGTCAGGTGATACACAGTAGAAAACATATGGAGACAATGACCTGCTCAAGGTGGGGGTGCAATTTGCAGATTAGCCCTCAATCTGTGAAACTATTTATGAGGATAATTTATGTTCTGTCACACCTCTTTTTTGCTCCTCTCCTGTTCACAGGCAGGAGGGAAGCACTACCACCCGGCTTGTGCAAGGTGCGCCCGCTGTAACATGATGTTCAAAGAGGGAGAGGAAATGTACCTGACAGGTAAAACTAAATGCAACCACACACATTCTTTCGAGCACACTTGTCATTGTACTATGCAGATTGCAAGGCATGTGGAAACACCCAATGTTGAAATGTCTTCCCTCTTTCATTTGCTCTTCAGGATGTGAGGTGTGGCACCCATTATGCAAGCAGGCGGCCAGGGCGGAGAGGAGACTCAGGGTGAGCCACAGTTTTGAAATGAAAACGCTCAAATAAAATTAAAGTGTCATTTCCTGACTATGTGCATTTTCCCCCTTTCTGTTTCCATCTGTGTCATTGTTCCTCACAGCACAGACGCCTGTCAGAGGCCTCCATCTCTCCTCCGGGTTCCTCCATAGGTTCTCCCAGTAGAGTTATATGTGTAAGTAACCTGTGACCCTGCAGCTTTCGGTCGCTTTTACTGCCACTGCCACTGAACGTACCCCTTAAATCACACCAGAAACACAAGCGCTACCCGTAGACCTGCAGTGGTTAAACACAAGAGGCTGCTCACTCCCTTGGCCTGTTCACTTGTCTTTGTCCCAACTCTGTTTTCATTATTGGTGTGGCAGTTGTTGAAAAGAAGTCAAGAGTTTTGTTATTGTTGTTACAGTGCGAACAACAAGAAAAATGACACCAACACACACCACTAATGGTCTTGTTCTGTTTCCCATATTTTCAAAAGAAATTAACGCATTGTTGATGTGTTATATTTGTGATGTTAATTTTCAGTCATCAGTAACCAAAATACACAACTACATACTGAAAACATAGCATTTTAGCAATGCTAGCATTGTGGCTATAGGGATGTCACTACTTTAGTCAATGATGTGTCCTGCACTGTGCAAACCTGCTGCGCACGTACAAGCATATATGACCCAAATTCTGTTTCTCCTACTGACTTTAAAGATAGTTTGTTTTGAGTTAAATATCTGTGAAATTACAAGATTTTTTCATAGATATGGAAAGGTTTCAGAGGAAGAAACCTACTGACGGTGGTGATCCATTGACTTTTCATCTAATACCATCTTTAGGCTGATGACATACTCATCAACCTCAGCTGTATTATACATGGATATGAATTCTCTGAGAAGTTGTAAATCAATCAAGAATAACATACAACCACTAAAACATTATAAAGAATCATAAATAACATTTTGGTAATCAGTAATACTGTTAATTTAGGGCAGTGGTGGCAAACACCTTACATTGAACCAACATCAACATTTAATCATGGCTTTTTTGACACGATTTGCAATAAAAGACTTTAATGTTTAAGTGAAACGGATTTCTACAAGGTAATGTCAGTTTATTAAAAATAGAAAACCTAAAATAAGTGAGTGTGTAACTATTCACCTCCTTAAAAGTGACTCACCGAATACAACACAGGCGCAACCAATTGGTTTACAAGTCCCACAATCAGTGGAATGGAGATTGTCTGACTGCACTCAATGTGTCTCATGTGACTGTAGCATAAAGACATCGATATCTGGAAGTTCCAGGCACTGGTGAATCAGTACAACCTGGTTATACCTACAGCATACGAAGACAAAAGCTCATACATCATTACAAACACAGCATGCCACTGTAAAGCATGGTGGTGGCAGCATCATAATGTGGCGATGCTTCTCAGCAGCAGGCCCTGAAAGGCTTGTGAAGGAGGACGCTAAAATGAATACAGAAAAATATAGGAAGATCCTGGAGGACAAACTGATACAGTCTGAAAGAGAACTGTGACTTGGGAAAAGATTTGTTTTCCAGCAAGAAATGACCCAAAGCATACAGCCAAGGCTACACAGAAACAATTTAAAGAAAACAAGGTGAATGTTCTGAAGTAGATCTACTAAATACTTAAATTAAGGAAGTGAAGCACTTAATTTAAGTTATAATGTTTAACTAAGTGACATTACTTTGTTTAAATATGTTTTCTCTTTGACATGAAAGAGTCTTTTTTTATTAATTCTTATCAAAAATGACTAAATTAAATTGACCATGATTAAATATTGAAAAGCAATAAAAGAAGGCAACCTTCCAAGTAAGGTGGATACTTTTTATAGAGTACTGTATGGTATATATACACTAGAAGTGCACTGATGGACCATTTTAAAACTGGACTTCAGTCATTGTGTTGCTGTATGACGGTAGTATCAGCATGTCAAAGGTTGTCTGCATGCAAGCAGGAATCACCGCTCTCTGCTCAGTCCTGCCCTACTCTGCTCTCGTCTCATAATCAATGACCTTTCTGTTTAAGGTGATGGATGAGGGAGAAATGCAGCGTAAGCACGCTTGTCGTCCATACTGTCTCCACTCCTCCTCCCTCTCTCTTTCTTTCTCTCTCTCTCTCTGCTTTCTTTCCACATATGCCGAGCTCCTGAAGGTCAGCAGCTCACAGTGCTGTCAGCTTCTGTGTGCGTTTGTACTTGTATGTGCTTCATCAGCTCTTGCTGGCCCTCTCACCGCTGCATGATCTGCTCACTGTCACTAGTGGAGTTCTCATTCTACTTTGGTTTCTGTGCATTGTCCCTGTGGTTAACGTAGGGTCTCGTTGCTGTTGTATCTGTCTTTGGTGGGTGTATGTGTGTCCTCCTTCCAGGCCAGAGTGGAGAGTGAGATCCTAGATTATAAGGACCTAGCTGCCCTGCCAAAGGTCAAGGCCATATACGAGGTCCAACAGCCAGACCTCATATCCTCCTCATACCAGCCGTACCACAGATACATCTCTGATGACAGGCTAGACACTTACAGCTATGGGGAGGTACTACTGCCACACACTCCAGGCCAAACGTAGCATCGCTCTCATCAGTGGTCTATTTTCAGAAGGAACGAAAGCATTTGTCTTCATTAGAAGTCTGTCATGCAGTTATGTTGGGCTCATTGTTTTGCTGTTTTTGCCATTGTTTTCTATTTTTCAGAGGACGACTGTTCAGGAATTTATTGTTCTTTTATAGATTATTTTGATTTGGTAAAATGTGACAGAATAATACAAAATTTGGAACTTAAATTATATATTTAAACTCCATCTGCAGAGCTAGTTTCACAAGGGGGCACAATTAAAGACATAGTTTTTTCTGTTCAATTTCTATTATAGGAAGTCAGATTTAAATTTTGCAAAAGGGCTTTGTTCACAGTAAAAAATCATGAATCTTGCCCTTTTTGCAGAACTCATTTGAAAAGGATTTTTTTTTTTGATCAAACTTCATTCAATTCATTGTGGGTATTTTCAATAGAAATCTGGTTAAAAAAAATAAATCAATCAATAAAATTTAAAAAATGAAAATGATGAGCCTCAAGTGCTGCCTGACAAACAATTCACATTAGTTTCTGGCACATTTCTTATTACAGATCGATCACACACAGGGATAGTTGGGCATGTTTGAGAATTTTGCTTTCTTCCCAAGATTTAGATGGAAGAACGACATCATTCTCATATCTTTCTGCTCACTATTAAGCTAAAACCAGGAGGCAATCAGCTTAACTTAGCCTTATGAGTGGAAACTTGGGTAAACAGCCAGCCTGCCTATGTCTAAAGTTAAAAGAAAAATCTACAAATTAGCAAGTCCTAACAAGACATATATATCACCCAATAAAACCACCTGACAGTTTTACATTCTGGTTTCTGTATAGATGAGAAAAATACATGTGAAACATTAGTGAAAGTCTGACAAACATGAGCGTTGTCCTCAAGTTCTCATCTAAGAAAGCGAATAAGCTTATTTCCAAAAATGCCAAACTATCCCTTTAATCAACTTCAATATAATTCCACGTCTGCTCAGATCATTTTGAAAAACTGTCTGATAATTCCTTGTGGTCAGGTAAATACATATGTGAAATATAGTTGTTTTTTTGTTGTTTTTTTCCCCCCTACAATCTTAACTTACTGCTCCAGTCTAAATGAAAACTTTTCTGTCTCCACTGATTCTGCAGTCACTTGGGACACTCTCTCCCTATTCTCAGGTGAGCATTCTTTCTTTAAATGTAAGTAGCAGATCAGTTGGGACAAGTTCAAACCAGTGAAGTGTTGTTATTTTGGCTGTCACTAAGCTATTTGTCTCCTCGTTGCCCCCTGCTCTTCTTTCACTCAAATCATGTGCTTTGTTTTCATCTAGGACTACGACAGCCTGGATACAAAGCAGAGGCGGTGCTCCAGTCCAGGTTATATTGACTCGCCGACATATAGCCGCCAAGGCATGTCGCCCATAATGCCTCGCTCTCCACAGCACTATGGATACCCTGGTAAGAAAGGTGGCATTCAATCCTCGTTGTCTGCTTATAACATCAGTGTTTAGGGTTAGAGCTTCTGAAGTTGCCAGGTAACCAGTGGAGACACCAGCAAGTCCTTGGCCCCAACCAAGACACAGTCTGGACAATAACCCCTTTATATAACCACAATGTATAATTTTTGCAGTTTGTTATTTGTACATATGTAATGTCTTAGTTGGAGGTTTTAAAAATCGTAGAGTCACGATAATTGTTTCTATCCTAATTTGTGAAATTATTCCTTTATTAGACATCAAATTGCTTGTCATTTCCATCTGTTTGTCATTACCTCTATTATAGCGACAATAACTAACCCCTCATATAGTGTAAGTGTCATAAGATTAATAGATTCACCGCCTTAGGGCTGAATGTCTGTCGAAACAGATCTCTGGCTGTCTCATGTGCTGCAGTTGCTCCTCTGTTTTCATTTCATTTAACTCTTACACATGTGCGGTGACACTCTGAAGAAATCTGCTCTGCTGAGTCAGTAATCTTTGTCATTACACAAGTGGAAAAGTTATCTGGTGCCACTTTGTAATTTGAACAAGAGCTGTTTAGTTTTCATCTGCATGTGTCGAGGCTTTCCTTCATGCTCTCGTTTCCTTTGCTGTGATTGGCTGTGGCTGGCGGCAGGCTCTGAGAGTGGCAGGAGTTCACCTTATTACGGCCAAGAGGGGCGGTCAAGCACCCCCACCACAAACCAGCCCCCTAAACATTTTCATGTACCAGGTAGGAGTCCTCATCTCCTCTCTGCACTCAATTTCTTTTTATTACTCTTACAGCGATTTCATCAGCCATCACTCACTAATGCAAATCATTCAGAAAGGTTCTTTTACGTTCCGTGGGAAAGAGGATGCTTAAAAATGTGACTAAGTTGTATTTTTATACGACACATTACCGCTCTGGCATATTCTTCCCCTCATACCGCATCTTCTTTTTATCTTCCCGTACAGTCATCCCTCATTCCTCTTTCTTCCTACTTCTCCTGTTACCATCATCCCATCTAGCAATTCACATCCCCTCCATGTTTCACCTCTTCATCTCCTCTTTCTCTCCTCAGCCACAGGGGATCCCAACATCTACAGGAAGCCTCCCATCTATAAGAGAACGGGTACAGTGCAGTTAGCCCCGCCTTAGCCTGCCTGTCCTCCTGTCGGTTTAGTCATGCTGTGTTTTGGTGTAGATGTTTTTACTGATCTATCGATGTCCCTCAACAGCCCTTCATTATTATGCATCGATTAGTATTGATGTTCCAGTTATTGTTGAGGCCGAAGCCTTCACCAACAAAAACAGATGACTGGAATGGATTGATGTTGTGCTAGAGAGAGGAAACAGAGTTCGACTGCTTGTTTTGAAAAATGGAAAAGAAAAAAAAACATATCAGTCAGTCATATTGCATTAGTGGCAGTAGCTGAATGTAAAAGAGCTATGTTTTTAGTGTGCATGCCACGAGCGTAGGTATGCTGCTTCTGCGTGCAGCTCCCGACAGGTTCTTAATGGCAAATAGGGCTGCAACAGGCCATGAATGAAGTGAAGGTTGCTCAGGCGTGACAAGTGTTGAGTACATGGGACTCTGAGGACACACAATTCACCAGAATAGAACAGACCGACGCAACAAAGCACACTGGAAAACTGCATTATAATAGGGATTTATATTTGCTTTGGGGAGTCTTCTTGTATTTGTCAGTCTGGCCTGGTTAGCCAGTTTACAGTTTAGGGCTACTGTGTTATTCATTTAAAGGATCAGGCAGAACCTGGAGACAGCTATTGAGCTAACTGTAGAAAACAAATGTGAGTTGTTGCTCATTTAAATAGCATGGCAGAATGGTTAAGATGCTATTTGTGCCTTTTTTTTTTTTAACAAGTCATTAAACTTAAATGCACTGAAGCCATCCGGATAGCGTGCTTGAGTATAAACATGCATAAGAAAAAGATTCATTCTTCCCTCATCACATTGCACTTGAAAAGGCTTTTCAGCTGAGAGTCACAAGATCTCCTGATTGAGAATAGTGTATCTTTGTTGTTGTCCTGCATGCTTCTCTGTACAGTATGTGTGAGTTAGTTAGTAAACAGTGTGTCGACCCGTGTGCAGATACTTTCATTCTTCTCAGTTATAACAATTATTACATCACTGGCTGTTATATGTCCGTGTACAACCTTTATCTTTTGCATATAATTAGGAAAGTAATATTTCAGCATATGTTGTAAATGTCAAGTTTATGAACTTTTCAGCTTGCCTTCTTAGAACATGTAACTCAAACATCCCCATCAGTCATATTGATCCTTCTTGTACTGTAAGTCTTCCTAAATAGCTATTGATTGTGATTTTCTCTTGTTTTAGCACTAAACAGAATTGATGTAAAGCCACATCAGATACATGTGGAGTTGCTTTGTGCAGCGAAGGCCAGTTATGTACTAATCTTGTTTGCTACCTGTATGGAAAAGAGGCTGTGTCAAAAGCCCTGCTTTTTGATTTTTTTGATTTTTTGGATTTACACTTGTGCTTCTCTATGGGTAGCAAAGCTCTCACATTCTCACATCTCCCTCTGGGATGCCTCCAATAATGTTTCCCTTTTCTTTTCACCTCTTTTTTATTGCATCCAATCACTTTTATTCACTTCCCTCCTCCACCTTCTGCTCCACTTTACCCGGTGACCTTGCCACTGTAAGTATCTCCCTCCTCTCGCTGTTTCATTCACTGTTGGTAGATAGATATTTCATACCTGTGTGTGTGTGTGTGTGTGTGCGTCTCTCTCTTCCTGTATTTGTCATCCGATGTCAATATTTTACAGCCACGATTCCTCTGACAGAAGTTTCAGTCTGCTGTCAGACTTTGCTGTGAATGTGTTTCTCTGTGTGCGTGGGGCTCAGGTGAGGTGAAAGTGTGAGTCTTAAAGACGAGAATGTCTGCCACTGTTGTCATGCATCATGCGTATAGGAATTCAATGGGTCGTGGATTGGGGCTGGCATGGCTAATGGCTAACAGAGTGAAGAGCGATCTGTGTGACATTACACTGCATGTTACATCCATTGACTTCCATTGACTATGCTTCAGTGCGGAGTGGCATCAATATCATCACCTCACACCACTCATGGAATGACTGTGTGCCTCAGGCTGAGCTGTAACCGAACTCACTTTAATGTTATTTTCCCACTGTTGGCTGAAATATTGATCTCCCCCGACAGAAGTGGTGGATATGATGACTGAGAATTTGCTGCGTAAATGTACTCTCTCGCTGCACATTTTTGTGCTCTTCATTAATATGTTTTGTTTAGCACTAAGCAAGTGCTAAGTCTTAAAGCAATTGTTTGACAAGTTGGGAAATTCACTTTCACACCAGGAGCCAGATGAGGAGATCAATGTCAATCTTATAAAGTATCTGTCTTTTCAGTATGCAGCCAGGAGACGGCTGACTTAGTTTAGCATGAAGACTAGAAACAAAGGAAAACTAAATTCACTGACACGTCAAAATTGACTAATGAAAATGTTATCTCAAAAACTGGGCAGAAGATCTTCCAGCCTTTTCATGACAGCTGAAAAGCACAGAAGGTCACTGCTTTAGCCAAGAAATAGCCTCGCAGATGACTTTCTTTCACACTCTGGTTTTTCTACGGATGAAAGAAACAAGATACAATGGTCTTTTTGAAAGTTAGATAGAGACGTGATTGATGTAAAGCTGGAGCCAGGAGGCAATTTAGTTTCAGGCTTTATATCAGCTGTTCTCAGACTTATTACTCAAAGGTCCTTATCTGATTTTTTCAAGGTCAGAGGTTAATAACAAAATAAGTGCTTTCAAAGTCACTTCTTACTTATAACAAGCAGACATTCAAGTTCAAGAGCGTCGAGCCTAGTGGGAGAAATGTCACTGTTTGCCTGCAATAAGTCGCATCACTGTGACTACAAACATCACTTCGTTAGTACATATTTATTTCTGACTCAGACGTAATCTTACATTTACATTAGTTGCAGAAATTGAATTTAAAAAAGTTATATTAGTTATGTTAAGCAGTAATATTTGTTGTACATTACTGCATTACTTGGGTTATTCTCCATATTTACAACACTGTAGGGTCTCAGCCTAAATATTCATTATAAACATTATACATAAAGAAGTGTTTTATGTTTTTTTGTAGAGTTTTACTGAATTACTCAGATTAAAAGCACAGCATAAATAACAATATAGAGTCTTAACTTCAAAATTCACGTGTTAGGTCAATTTAATAACACCAATCAGAACCTTTTATTATTATTATTATTATTATTATTATTATTATTATTATTATTATTATTATTATTATTATTATTATTATTATTATTTTATTTTATTTTATTATTGTTTTTTTTTTTTTACTGGAAAGCACTTGGACACCATGGCTGTTACATTAACACAAATGCCACATTTGACAAGTGATGAAAACAGATTCAAACAAGATGAAACAGTTAAATCAAGATTTTAGATATTTTATATACATATATAACAACACATGTATATATCTATCCATCTATCTATCTATCATCTATCTATCTATCTATCTATCTATCTATCTATCTATCTATCTATCTATCTATGTATATGTATGTATATATATATATATATATATATATATATATATATATATATATATATATATATATATATATATATATATATATATATATATATATATATATATATATATATATATATATATATATACATAAGCACATTGTTCCTTAAATTTCAGAAGATGCCATACAATCAATTAATCAAATTAAGAAAATAATTGACAGATCAATCAACAATGACAATAATTGCTAGCTACAGGCCTGATGTGCACTGGAAAAAACGAGACATTCCGTATCTCTGATTTAGAAGCGGAGTACTTTCTCCATTGTAAAGTTAATCATTAGCAGCAACAACACACGATCCTTACAGAAGCAGTTAATCCACATTTATCTGGCTGCAGGATCACTGTAAATTATCTCCTACTACACTGTGTATAAAGTAAAAAAACATTGCACTTTTCCTTCTTCAAGTTAACTTACTCATAATTCTAGGTTCCTATTGAACCGACAGATATGAGAATGGTTTCTAATTTCTCATTTAACTCTTGGGGAGAAACTGAATGAGCATATTTTCCAAAATGTGAAACTATTCCTTTAACAAAAGTACTCGTTTTTGTATTTCTGCTTGTCTTTCTTTTCCTTGATCACTCGATCCGTCTTTTTCCAGACAATCATGTGGAAGCAGCCACCAAAAGCAGGACCAGCGAGGACATCCTCAGATCCTCCAGACTGTCCACCTACTCTCCAGAGCCATACACCCAGTCAGAGTGTGACTACTACCCCTACACCAGCTCCCCGAAGGGTAGGAAACCCTGTCACTTCACCTGTTTAGAGCTGCCAGCTACATCTTTTTTTTCCCCTCACAGACATTGGAATACAGTTCACGTTGTAACCGTGTTGTCATATTTCTCACTTACTCTGTTACTGTGTTCCACTCGGAGCTGTGCATTCGTACAAGGGAATCTCTTTTATCTCTTTTCTCTCTCAGCCTATCGGGTGCCGAGAAGACGCTTCTCGACGGGAGGAGATGAAGAGAGTTGGAGCCAGAGTCTTCAAAGAGTAAGAGCTTCATTATTTTCTATCTTGCCTTCTTCATCATCACATGCTGAAGTCCCTCCTCAAAAACACCCATAAATAATGCACTCTTCATACTATGGAGCCTAAACTATCCCCCTTCACTTTATTTGCTTCTCTCGTGATTTCTGCTGTACATTGAATTAGTAAATTTCCCCTGATGTCAGTTTCATTTTCTCTCCCTCCTTTCTGCTCCTTGCCTCCCTCTTTTCCCTCTCAGATTGGGAGTGGCATCGGGAGGATGATCCTAAAGGAGGAGATGAAAGCCAGATCTGGTTCCTATGACAACGACCCCTGGGGCAGTGCGAGGAATTCTCGAAGTGGGAGCAAGGAAACACTGAACACTACGGGCTACGGCACCACAGCGTACAACAACACCATCAACGGCTGTAAGGATCCACCTTGCCCCCCTCTGCGCATCACCCTCGTTTGTCTGTTTCTGCAAGTTCAGGGACGCCTGCACCTCCGACTGTATCCCTCAGTGTGATCATATATGTTGCCACAAGGGCTTTTATTTATTTATTCATTTATGTTTTACGTGCCTCAGTATCTGCTGTCATTGGGGTTTGAGGCGAGGACAGTGAGGCTGTGGATGCAGGTCACAGAGGGTCACGGCTGCTGCAGGCTGCTGGGGGGTTTATTGAGATGGAAAGATGATGAGTGAGTTGAACAGCTGCTGCTGAACCTGCGGTGGGCCAGATGTGGCCTGTCATTGCTGTGAGGATGTCCGATCGCACCGATTCTGAACATTTCAAGCTACTGAAAAAAACGCAGCGTTCAACCAAGCGTGCAGCAAATGCCAGATGTGATGAAGTCAGACCTGAAGCTACCAGAGTTGTTGCTGTTTGTAATCGTCAAGCTTCACTGCTCATGCACTGGGGCTATTATTTTAGCCTCTGATATCCAGACACCAGCCTGTCTTCATCCTTTCATCACTTTCTTTTCTAGCTCTCTGTAAAATCTCCCTCCTCACCTTGCATCCTTATCACAGCTTTTTTTCCCCCTCGCTCTTCTGAAATCGCTCTCTGTATGCTACTCTGCTAAATCTCCGTCCATCCGTCTATCTGTGTATCTATCTCACTCTCTGGCTCTCACAGCTGGTGTCCCATATCCTGTTTTATTTATGAGCTGTAAGATCTCTCATTAAAGCTGTTTCTCAAATGGGAGGAAGCACAACTGAACGGGACTCGGCTGGCTGTGGTTGAGAGGCAACAACGGCTTGTAACCATACAAGCTGTGTGTTGTGTGATTAGATGGTGAAGCACGCCGTGTGGTTTTGTGCTGGTGTGCATGTTTTTAGATTTTTTTTCTCCTTTTCTTCACTGAGTCTTTGCCTGGCCTCTTTCTGCCTTATTGCCCCTTTGATGTTCTGTGTTCCTCCCAGGGCTTGATGAGTGCTCAACTTGCTCCTTTTTAGTTTCTTTGTTTGGCCTCTAACTAGACAGATGGCTGTCAAATGAGTGCAGAAATTCCTTTGAATATTGAGGAATTGAATCAAAATTTAGAGCAGGCTAAAATGCAGCAATAATTGTAGTTTTTGTAGAGTGTAAGATGTCATGTAATTGTATGATCTGTTTATTTCCCAGCTCCTCGATCACAGTACAGCACTGATAGTGGTAAGTTTGTCCTTATTTTGTAAAACTGCAATGATTAATCTAAAATGGTTTAACATGCATGTATTTCAGTTTGTGGTTCTGGTGTATTTAAACAGTAGCTGTTTTTAAGTTTAAATTTCCAGTGAAAGTTGGTTCATTCATGATGTGTTCAATGACGCTACATCAAGCAAGACCCAGAGTCGTGCACACATCTGGAACTTTAGGAATCTTCTTAGTTAGTCTTTACCGCCATCTTCTGGAAGTAACCAGGGACTGAACCCCAAGTAGTTTTTTTGCTGGCGTCACTGTGGTCTTATTTTTCACTCCAATGTAAAGTCCTGCACCTCTGTGGAAACACCACCACCATGACTAGAAGTAGACAGAACTCACAAATGTCTCCTGTGCAGTAAGACGCAGTCATAAATCGCAAAAAATAAAGAAAGTTGTATTTCTTTGATTATATATTTTACAAAAATAAACTATAATAAAGTATGTCATTAACACATACAACATTTTTCCAACTGCCCATACTGGAAAAAAAAAACTGTGACTCTACATGCTATAAATTGCATTTTACTATTTACATTTTTACACTACTCTGCACATCACTTCTACGAAGGTACAACTTGCTGACAGCTTGCTTCAGAGTTTACTGTCTTCAACCACACATGCTAAGGAACACAGAATTTTATTTATTTATTTGAACCAAGAGCTCTTTTTTTATGTGAATTTTTCAATGAGACATGTAGAACATATTGGTTGTTGATGAAAGATGTTAATTTTAAGCTAAGATTTGGTTACTTTTCGTGACAGAAATAGACTTTTTCCACTTTCTGGCTCTGACAGACAGTGTGATTTTGGCAAAAGTTATCGCACTTTTCAAATCCACTGGCAAGATTTGAGGTTTTTAATATGACAGATTACATAAAATATATTGAAAATGTAAGCAGATGTAGGTAATATTTGAATGCTGTTCTTCTGTATTTTAGATTTTGGTTGTAAGTCAGCTTCACTGCCAGGATATCGACGCAACGGCCTGCAGCGGGTGAGACCACAGTGAACATCACATGAATCTCAGGACATGATGACCTGCTTCTTTATCATATTTCATATCATGCATCCAAATATTATACAGCTCTTTTCTGACTTCCGCTTTCTCACCTTTCGCTTCTTCCATTAGGCTGTTTTATTAGGAAATTCCCACCACACTTGTTAATCTCATTGTCCTTGTCTGCCCCTGCAGCCTCAGAGTGCAGATTGCTACCAGTACCAGTACGACAGTGGCAGCCAGGTCAACTGGGGCAGCAGAGGTAATTCAATATGAATTTAAAACACCTCACCCATGTTAGATTGAAGCAATTAAATCAGTGCTTTTTCTTCTGTTGTACTGACTTGATTTTCTTTGTTTCTTCTCCCAGCAGAGTACAAGGTAAGATTTTACATGTATCTCCTCCTTTTTTGAAATAATTCCCTTCATGTCAAGAAGTCTATATGTTGAAAAGTCCCAGCGATTCTGTAACTGCGCAAGTGTTTGAAATGTTCTAAAATGTGGTTGCCTCTCCTTCCCTGTAGATTTACCCTTATGAATCGCTAATTGTCACCACCAGAGGGCGGAACAGGCTGCCTAAAGATGTAGACAGAGCCAGACTGGAAGTAAGTTATGAATGGGACAGTAGGTTAAACAGAGCTGGGAGGAAATGTTACTAGTCCAGTTAAAAACATGAACAGAACCACATTTTCCTATTCAAGTTCTGCCAAATTTCCTACCACAGTTTGTAAATATTAAAAAGAATATTCAATTAACTGTTCTGTTTTCTTTCAGTTTTATTTCCTCACATTATGCATTTTTTTGCTACATAGAGGAAGAAAGTGTCTACAGACATGAAGATGTGCAGTATAGACATGTTGTTGCATTAGCCATCTGGAAAAGAGGATGAAAATCCGACAATGTAGCTGAAAAAAGGCGACTGCATAAATGATACGTATACCTATGTATTCAAAAGTAAATGTCAATAAAAAAGTCAATAATTTTGTGAAAGTGTCATAGTTCAAATTTTGGCCATAGCACCAGCACCAAAAATGATGTCATTTGTTTTTCAAGTGGTTGGAAATGACAACAACATGCACAGATTACTTTTTACTGTACCTGGACCAGTCAAACTTGCTGTTTGTATGTAGTCATTCCCTAAAGGCCCATTCTGAGCCAAGAAACCCCCTGATTACTTTCTGATGCCGGGAAAAGCTCAGCATGTGTGGAATCACTGAATGAACACTCATCTTTTTGATGTATAAATCCCCCAAAATTTCCCAAAACATTGCGAAGGACGAGACCTTCTGGAAATGATAGTGTAGTAAAAGAATGTGAAACTCACTTGGGTTCTATTGACAACTGTGTGTCTCCGTGTCCCTGTGTTTTCAGCGTCACCTGTCCCCAGAGGAGTTTGTGCAAGTGTTCGGTATGACCATGGAAGATTTCGACCGGCTGGCTCTGTGGAAGAGAAATGAGCTAAAGAAACAGGCCCGACTGTTTTAATCCCACACGGACGTCTGTTGAATACTGCCATAAGTAGAGCCAGACTGCAGGAGGGAACAGGAAGAATCTTCTGCTCAGTTACACTGCCATGCCTGAGATCCTGTTCTAGATCTCCTCACACGACAAACCAAATTCTGGTCACACCAGAGTGGACTTCTAGGACACCGAGGGAAGGCCACATGGACATTATGCACAGATGGACTGATAAACTGTTAGACGGTTGCCGATGCAGCTGCAGCTGTGTGCAGGAGTGGAGTGTAAGCAATAGAGACTGTTGTACGGTGATGTTGTGCTTTTCTAAGCCTGAAGGATGGAGTGGAGGATGCCCCTATAAGGCCACGTGAGAGTGTCTGTGACCAGAGCTGCAGGACGAAAACATAATGAGGAGAATTTTGGCTTTGCCTTATTTGTTATGCTCTCTTAGTTATGACTGTGCAGCACCAGCAATCTGAATGAGTAGAATGTAGATACAGTATATCATTTATGACACTTTATCGGCGTGAATGATTAGGATGAGTGGGAGCCTGCAGCATCACTTTGCTTTGGTTTATGGATGCATTTTGTTTACTTGGTCCCTTGTTTTTTTGTTTATGTTTTGATTTTTTTGCTCTTTAACATGAAATAGTGTCCCCTCTAGTTTACACTAATTGATATGGAAAGAAACAAACAATCTGAGGTGGACAAAACGTTTTCAATTGTATGCGAGACCTGCATTGATTTGTGTGAAAATGAAAACCAAAGTGAGAATGCAAATACACAGTTTAGCAGATCACTTCCATGTCAGCTAAAAGGTCATCAATAGGTACAGTTCACCGTGCAGCTGTACGGTAAACCGAAAAGAATGTGCAATCCAGTAGATTTACTAGAGAAAAAAAATGCAGTTACGTCCTCCTGTTCCACGTTTTCTACTCATTGCAATAGAAAGATGACTAAATGTTTTAGGCTGAGGGCTGTAGTCATCCATACATTCACTATTATTTATGTTCTTTTAGAATGATAATCCAATAATTTTGTAGCTACAGAGATTATATTCACTCACAAAGAAACGCTCTGCAAGGAATTTAACACACCAACAAAGATCCAGGGTTGTTGAAGACTTTACTTCCTTTGAATACTGTTATTTTTGATTTTGTCACTAAAATTAAACTTCAAATCAACATCTGTCTGCTCAGTTTATTGGTTCTACTTGTCATATTGTGTTTTATTAAGAAACTGTTTTGCTTATTCACTTCACAGTTTAATGTGAAGATAGGCTACCATGTTATACATGTAGGTGGAGGCTGCAGTCGTTAGTTTAGCTTAGCACAAAGACCAGAAACAAGGGTGAATACAGCCGACACTAGTATTTTAGTTTCTTAAATAAGACTTGTTTTTGGGCCCAAAATACTTAAATAATCCAATTACAAACATTGCAAAAAACTGAATGAGCACACACAGGTACACTCAATCGAAATGGACAATTGAATTAAAAAACATATTTCTTTTATTTAAACACAATGCATTATACAAATTTGGTAAATCAAGATAAGATGCCCCCCTTAAAAACAATACTGATTATCTTTTAAAGTATATATACTTTGAATGTCAATATAATACACATACAGGAAGAATACTTAAGTAAATACATTTACAGGGTAATTAAATCAGATGCTGCCCCTACTGGGGAAAGAGAAGTCTTACCCCGGTTTGTTGAGAAACAGTTGCAAACTTTTCAAAATAATATATAATACAGTCAGCCTATGTAAGCTATGAAAGCAACAAACCTGCACCTAACAAGGTCTATAAGTTGAGCCGTCATGTGGATGGTCCTGATGGGTGGAGGTTATTCCAAAATCCATCCATGGATAGATGGATGGATTTTGGAATAACCTCCACCCATCATCTATACACTGTTTAATCCTTGTTAGGGTCGCAGCGGGCTGGAGTCTATCCCAGCTGACTCGGGGTGAAGGTAGGGCTTACCCTGGACAGGTCACCAGTCTATCACAGGGCTACTTATAGAGACAAACAAGCACACTCACGTTCACACCTACAGACAATTTAGAATAATCAATTCTCATGTTTTCAGCATGTTTTTGGACTGTGGGAGGAAGCTGAAGTACTCATGCTGCACAGGGACAACATGCAAACTCCACATAGAAAGTTTCCCGGTCCAGACCAGACCTGAACCAGGGATCTGCTAGCTGTGAGGCAAAAGTGCTGACCACCAACCCACTGTGCAGCCCTTCCTCAAAAATATTTCATTAAATGTCATAAAGACAGAAAGACGAAAGAAAGGAGAAAAAACAATGAAAGCAAACCTTGATCATATTGAATCCTTGGAGTTGTATTATTTCTGATGGATAGGTTCCGATAAGTCTGTTAAAATGGATTTGTAGTAGGATCCCAATCAATTGTCAGTGTTCACTTGTCATAGTTACAGTGACGCCATGCCGCTATCTTACAATAATGCAGAAATCTTTAGCAAATATGTGGATCCAGACTATAAGCTGCATCACTGCCAAAATCTAATGAGGTGATCCTTGTGGCATTTCTGAACTTCCCTGAAAATTTCATCCAAATCTGTTATTCCGTTTTTGAGTAATGTTGCACACAGACAAACAGACGGACAAACGTACACCAATCATCGCATAACTCCACCGTGTTCCTTGGTGGAGTAATAATAATAATAAATGTGAATAAAGACTAACACCAATGAACTCCTGGAAAGTTTAAATGTTGTTACAAAAAGTTAGAAATTAGAAATTTTGACATTATTCCACAATAAAATTCATCGAAAACACAATCACACAACTTCTGTAACTTTCAGACTTAAAATTTTGTCCAAGTTAAACAAATGGTACAAAGCATGTTAATTTAGTACCTGTATTGTGTAGATTTAGTTGGGACGGGAAGGACGCAAAATTCCCTGCGATGGACTGGTGACCTGATCAGGGTGTCGCCTGCCTTTGCCCCAAGTCAGCTGGGATAAACTCATGCAATGGTGCAGACTTTAGGACCCAGCAGAGCAGCAGCCTGCAGCTCTCGACCTGTGGATCTGTGTTGTATCGCCTCTATGTGTCAGCAGCAGTAGCTCTCACACGCCTTCACACGCTCAGTCATTCATGGCCCTGCAGTAAATCTCAGCACATGGACAGCATCAGCAGCAGCACGATGGACTCAAAAGGCACCAAATGTAAGTTCAGACAACATGTTGTCACCCTGAAACCCTGCTGCAAAACATCAGATTTGGATTTGCATGTTTATTTTATGTGTGAAGTTAATTTCTTGTGGCTGTCAAAACGCTGGTGCCCTCTGCAAACACACACACACACACCCACTGTGCATGTTTTTCCTTCCTCTCACACTTCTAGCTGCAGGACCCTCATTGGTTTTACTCAACTTTACTACAGTAGGAAATTACAGCTGTATATATGCAGATTCTCTGCTAGTTTTGCACTATATCCATATCTGTTTAGAATCAGTTGGACATACCCACCTTTAACCTGTAATTTGCTCTGAAGTTGTACATCTAAGACACTCAATCATAGTGCAGCTTAAACATATAAATAATGCTTCTTTGGTTTCCCCCCTCAGCTGCTTGGACAGCCAGGAAACCAAATCCTGATCCTCAGTTTGATTGTTTTTCTAGGAAGTGAATCTCACTCATCCTGAGTCAAGTTAAATATCTGGATGAGGGGATGCGATGTTTACAGTTTGGGCGGTCCTGCTAGTAATTGTTTGATATCGGACACCACCAGCAGTGAGTTCTTCATAAGGATCCCTGGAGATACACCGTGCGTTTGTGTTGAAATAGCTGCAAATACAATGAGTTGCCGCCACCATGTGTTTTCTCTGGGAGGAGTACAGTTGCCCCCCTGCATAGTCACATTTTTCCACATTGCAATGAAAAAATAAATACGTTTACAGTCTTTCCTGGGTTTCAGCAGAAGCTTTAATTAGGCAAGGTATGACCAATGCATTAGATGTATGATTTCATCGTGTTTTTGCACTGTGTGCTTTACAGAGCTGTAGTCTTGAGTGTTATTTGTTGCCAGCTGCCAGGCAGGTAAACATGTGATAGTGATTATAAAGTCCAACTTAATAGACTTTTTTCTTCTTTTTTTTCCTTAGCTGACTAGAGCTGTAAGAAAACGGGACAAACTGCACATGTGCTGCTTTATCTTGTTTCCAGCACTTTATAACAGCCCCATTTTTTGTCACATTTGCTACTTCTGCTTTTGCCTGGCTCAGTTTACCTCTTTCCCATCCTTCCTCACCTTGTCAGTGCATGAGGATTATGTGGATGTTACTAAATGTGTTTGGTGTGTATACAAAGTGTCGGCAAGCAAGTCTTCAGGTTTTGCCTTGGTTGGAGGGGAAATCCTCATCTGTCACTCACATCTCTCTCAACACACACACACAAACACACAAGAATGTCGCCTGATCGAGTGAGATTTGTGTTGAGGTAAACACAGCGAGGGTAAACACACTGTGATGCATGGAGATCCCTGAGGATCACCCAACTGTTTATATGCTCTTTAAGTCCGCTGATTAGCTGCTGCTAAGTGGCTTTTGCTTGATCTGATGTTTACTTTAAATATCTGTTGCTCAATTTTACAGTTATCTAGTTCATAACGTGTCAGAATATGAAGCAAAACGATACCTATTTTAGACTCACACAGGTGTGACTGGTGTTTCAAGTTGCTTGTTTTGTTTGTGGTTAGAAAATAGAAGGTAGTTCAGGTTGTAATGATCAGTGGGAGAGAAAAGTTGCAACTCCTGTCCTTGTAGAATCAGGATTTGAGAATTATTTGATGGTTTTATTTGAGAAATTATTTTAAGAAAATGTATTAAAACTTTAACAACGTTGAACATCATCTGATGAAGGTTTAGATGTTTTTTAATTGCATCAAGAACTCAACTCCAATTGAATTTTTATTGGAGTTGTGTTTTTGTCCATATGGGGCATAGCAGGATATGACATTAGAGAGGTAATTTCTGGTTTATCTCTGGGTTTCCAGGGCTACAGCAGTAGTTGACTTCTTGCTAAAGTACATGGTAACGTATGCTGCAAACCTAACCTGCACCAGAGCAGGTTATGTTCGAGGTAACAAGTCAACGCATATAAACACACCTACTGCTGTCTGGTCAATACTCTTGGAAAATGGCATCACCAATACTAAAAGATCCTGCAGAGCTAGGTGCATGGATTGTGGGAGAGGCTCTGGATGGGCATGACGTTTTAGAGACTGTTTACATCCTTTTCTTTCCTTGACAAGCAGAGATATCTAGATTCACAGTAGAATGAACCCCAGTTTTCCTCTGTTGTTTTTCCCCTTGTTTCCTGCAAGGAAATTTAAAGGTAACCTTTTATTTCTACAGGCCTTTGTATAGCTCTATAATCCTTAAACAGAGACTGCTTAAAGCACTAAAGCCTACTGACCAGTTTGAATTACGTTTTTATGTGTGTTCTTGTACTTGCCCCCAGGGCTGTATAACACCTGCAGGGATTGCACCTGAAAGAATTCCACCTATGGGCTAACCTTGTCCCACGTGCAAGGAGGACACATCCAGGGAACACATAAATCTATTGGATGACTGATTTAAGGCTGAACTGCTCGTGGGGCAGTAAAATTGATAAGCCTATTAACTTATGCATTCACACAGTCAGCATTTGCCAGCTTTACCTCCTGACTTTAGCTTGCAGCAGCAGTTTAGCCTGCAGTATATTTACATATCCTTACACTAGTTCAGGACTGCAGTTTGTGACAACTGTGTGACTTATTAGTGTCAAGGCAGTTGTTTCATGTAGCCAGAAAACTAAAACACATACTGATGATGCTGAACTTGCTTTGTAGGGTAAACCTCTGATGAGTTTACTCCCCTTTAAGCTCCGTTTTGGTCTCCATGCACCGGCCTTTGTCTGACTCTTTAGCTGCTAAATTCCGCACTAGGCTCAGCAGCTAGACACTAACTTTTTTGTGTTGTTTGATGCTGGGCAGGAAGTATACACTGGCTTTATCAGAGCTGTTTTTTGTTGCTGGAAGCAGCTGCCTGCAGATGAGAGCAGTGAGCCAAAACAGTAAAACTGTGGGCTGTAAAACACAAAACAGTGGGTTGAAGGATGCTAAAAGACTTCATAGAACTGAGCCAACCTGCAGAGTGGGGCGGTAATTGTCTGTGGGGTTTTTCCTAGCAGAGACACGGTTTGCAAATTTAAATAAAAACATAATAATTGACACAGTTAAGTGTTGTTGATTCTTTTGTGGATGGACTTCATCAAAAGTCTGATTTAGTGCTTATCTACAGGGTTACTTTCATTTGTGTTTTAACCTTCGCAGGTTGCTATGAGGAGTTTCATGAGTTCAGATCAAGTTTGATAAGTTTGACAAGAGGCAGGTAGGAGCTTGAATAGTTGGAGCCTTTTAATATGCACTATCCAAGCCAGCTGGAGCAGCAGTGTCATAAGTTTCCACAGTCACCTCGGTGTACGCTGCGAGAAGCAGAGCAACAGGTGGGTGTGAGATGGGAGAGGCTGTCCCAGCAGAGATGCATTACAGTACTGGGATTGACTGTGATTTAGTCCAGCAGAAAGGATGAATCGTGGCTATTGTCAAGGATTTTTGGAGCATGTGGAAGAGCTTGTGGACAAAACAATCATCTGCTAGTGATAATACATAAATGTAACATATTGCTGATGCAAGCAGGGGGTCTGCCACATGCATATAAAGTTAGAGTTGAAGTGCTTTGCATAGCCACTTTCCTCTGAGTATGTATGAAAAGAGAACCTGTGTGTTTGAGTTCTGAATTACAGTGTATTCTTTTTCCTAAAACATAGCTGAGTCTTTGGGATTATTGAGACACAACAAAGATTTGAATTGGTAGCTTTCGAGTTCAGCCATGAGTTCAGAGGGTTTAAGTTAGCAGGGCAAAAGAGCGCAATTAAAATGCAGCCTGCTGTCGTCATCTGGCTTTGGTCAGTGACGCCACTGTGTGTGCATTTATGCCTTATTTCTCATGATCTATTCAGTGATCTGCATTTTCACAAAACAAAAGCAGTGCCTAAAGAAGCAACTTTACTCCAATTTTATTTCTTCCTCAAAAGTATTTTACAAACTGTGTCTTGCTGTCAGTTTTAAATATGACAAATATGAAGCCCATAGTTCACTTTCCAAAAGAGCCTTCACAACAATAAAAGCCCATTCTCTGGTTCAGTTGGATGTCAAATTCTCATTCAGTTTGACCTCTCTGTTTCACACCCTGCTATAAACTGTGCCGACAAGTAGCTCGACATAACAAAGACCGTTTTTAATGAATTCTGTAGCCAATAAAAAGAAAGGCTCACCTTCTTTTACAGATCAAATAATTACTTTTCTGACTGTGATCAGACTCTAAAAAAGTTGCGTGTTCTCTACCGTAAAGCTGTTTCCAGCTGAGCTCCTGCATTTCATTATCTCCATGATGATGCAATGCACACAGTGTTATTTTAACCAAGTCAAACACCAGCTGCAATAATTACCGTAGACTCAGGATGCAAAGAGAGGGAATCTGCCTTCCTTAGAATTTTATTTATGCACTTAAGGTTCCTTGTTTTGGTTGCTCTATCAGATTCTATCTAAAATTTCAGACATAAAAATGCTTTGCAGGCATTCTCACTAGCACACATAGAACATATAATAACACATTAGGTATGATATATATATATGTGCGTCCCATCGTGTATAAGCTGTAAATTAGGAATGATTATAGACCAGCCCTATAAGAAGTGGAATTCCCCTCTTGAACCCTAGTGAGAAGAGAAGATCACTATGATTCATAAGGCTAAGAAGTGTGCAGGATACATGTGTGTACATTCACATTGTGGGTGTGCAAATGTGCGTTGTGTATAGGCAATGGTCATTCTCTGCACAGCTGTTTATGTAGGGTTTCCATGGAGATGTGCTGCACAACACTGCAGCAGTGGACTATGGAGCGTATATGACACTCAGAAATGTGGTGCATTTTCCTGCTGCCAAGGCAGAAAAGTGGCTGTGCCTGGAGTGTTCGTGCACACAGGTACAAGCAATACTCAAAGGCAGAATTCAGATTTATTAGAAAGACTTGGAAGAATAAAACTTGCCCAGCCTGTTGTCAGTTAGGTTGTTCTATATATTACTTGAGAACAGCCATAATTTAGCATGATTCATGTGGATATACAGTTAGAGAAATGGAAATTTTTTGGCCTAAGGGGTAAACTGAAGTTAGCAATTAAAACTGTACATTTTTCAGACCATACTGACAACATGTGGTTCTGCTTTGAACCCACAAAAGATTAAACTGAGCTTCTGGAGAACTACATATTTTAGCCCCAAGGAACATCAGTATCTGTATGTGTTTAAAAATGAATTATTTTAAAAGAAGTTTGATTATTTAGGTGGAAAACAAGCATATTTCATACTTAAAATTTTCAAGAAAAGCATGTGATATATGTTTATAGCTTATGACATGAAGTATAGGTCCATCTTTTATTTTTTTGTTTTACTTCTACTTTTGCAAAAGGTAGTGCATGTAATGTCATATGGGAGTGTCCTTTAGCATGAAAAGTGGTTGACATTGCCATCTATCTAGGTATGTTTCTACGTTTTTTTTGTTGGTAATACATTGATGTGACTGGGGAGATTCATAGAAGGCGTTTGAGGCAATCCTGGTTTCATTTGTTTAGCAAGCATATGAACATCTGTGAATTAGTGCATATGATTGGAAAATGGTGAAATTTCCTCATTCTTTATTTGACAAGCATGACTCAACATAACAACTCTACTCATGTGTACCGTTACAGGTCTGCCTCCAGGTTTAACAGCTGGTAGCAGATGCTGTTAAATAGATTTTGGCTGTTATCTCAACATAACGAAGAGTAAGAAGTGAGAGAGCGCTCATTAAACAAAATACATTTTCTGTTATCGATTCGCCCAGGGCTAGCATCAATAATGCATACATTGGAAACTGTTGACTAAATTCTTTTTGGATCTCTTGACACAGAAAGCTTTTCTATTTTATTTCATGATATTTTAAGATTTTCACTCATCAAATTGATCAATCATTACTTAAGGCTTCTTTTCCTGTTTTCCCTACTGGTCTCAAGCTGCATTGCAAACTGACAACATATAACAAGAAAAGCACTCAGAGGGGGCAGTACTCCGCCAAGGCTGCTCGGTCGTTGTATGATCTCCGATGGATAAATCCCAATAAGTCTGCAGTGGTCGATTTGTAGTAGGATCGCAATTATGTGATCGTCAGCAGGCTGCTGATGTAGTGTTCACTTGTTGTTATAGTTACAGTGATGCCGTGCTGCTATCTGGCAATGATACAGAAATCTTTAACAAACTGTGGATCTAGGCTATAAGCTGCATCACTGCCAAAATATAATCACTTAATCAACTGGCCAATCCGTTATTCCATTTCTGAGAAATTTACAGACAAACAGACAGACGGATGCTGATCATCACACTCACTCATTACTCCGTTGCATTCCTTGGCGGAGTAATGAGTAATATAGTGAAAATGAATCACTTGACTTTGCTCTTCAGACGTTGTTCATTTACTAAGCTTTTCCTCATTATGTATTTAAAAGCTCTTGAACTACACAATATAATCCTCAAGGACTACTCATGCCGAACATGATGTTTAGTCTCAGGCAACAGAAAGAAGCCCAGAGTGTGTCTCAGTGTTCTGGTGAAGAACTAAAGACAGTACTTCGGTCGAAATCTTATTGACCCATGAAATCCCACTTGGAGACAAAGCAGCCTCTTTTCTCCTGCTGTGCATGTATAAGACTGTGACAGTACGTGTGTGTGTGTGTGTGTGTGTGTGTGTGTGTGTGTGTGTGTGTGTGTGTGTGTGTGTGTGTGTGTGTGTGTGTGTGTGTGTGTGTGTGTGTGTGTGTGTGTGTGTGTGTGTGTGTGTGTGTGTGTGTGTGTGTGTGTGTGTGTGTGTGTGTGTGTGTGTGTGTGTGTGTGTGTGTGTGTTTGCAGGCGTGTCTGTTCTGTGTATATTGCCCTTGTCTGTGCAGCATCAGTAAAGCAGCGCTTCCACTTGCAAAATAGCATCTTTCTCAGTATGTGAATACTTTTCTGTGAGGGAGACATAGCATTGTGGTGATCTCATAGGACTCTGGGCAGATATGGGATCTGAATAATACTGACTGCACTGTAGGGCCTTTGTCTGGCACCAGGCTGAGTCAAGCCCTCTTTGCCATCCCGGACCTGAATAAATCAGAGCAAAGGATGAAAAATGAGCGAGAGGATAAGGAGTTTTAGTGGATATGTATCCCTACAACTTGGTCAATTCTGTGACCTTTGACCTTACGCTACACTGGGAAATACCCTGATGCCACCTGGTCAGTCCCACTTTTCCATGATCTACCCATCTCTCCAGTTATTCTGCTACCACAGAAACACTGGCAAGAATGACCTATTAGACAATACTTTGGGGGAAAGGCAGGGAAATTCCCAAGCCAGTCTGTTGCAATGGTAACAAACACACACACACACACACACACACACACACACACACACACACACACACACACTTGATCATCAGCTGTTGATTTGTGCATTCATCACACACACAATAAATTTGACACGGCAGGATTACGGGAGGCATGAATCTAAAGATTTTTGGGAGGAAGAGAGAACATTGTCAAGCCAGAACAAAACAATGGCATCAGAGTATTGTGCAATATGAACGATCCCTTTATTGCCTGTAGTCTTCCATGTTATGCTATGCACACTGAAATCATTTCATTGGTGTACATCTTCTGTTTATGGTGTCCGTCAGGTCTACCTATTTTTACGAGCTGATAACATGCAATTCAATCCCAGGTTTAAGCCAACTACAACAATGGAAAAGCGATTGAACAAACATGGCAGACGTCAAGCAGGAAAATGACCCACAGTGCTTTTCTAACCTGACCTGTAACTGAGGCCCTTAAGTCTTCGAGATAACAACTCTGGCTATCACTGCTGCTTCCCAGGTTACTCAGCTACTTTGAAGCCATGCCATGGTGTGTGTGCGTGCGTGCGTGCGTGCGTGCGTGCGTGCGTGCGTGCGTGCGTGCGTGCGTGCGTGTGTATGTTCCCTGTTGCTAGGCAACGCCAAAGGCAAATGATGTGTGGTGACACTGGTCAATTATGACATCACTGATGTCACAGCCCTTTGCCTATAAATCTAGGACAGGTCAGAACCTTTCTTCAGCGCGCCGGATTTTCTTCCAACGATTGGACGACAAACTGCGAACTTCTTTATTGTGGAGTACATTCTGGACTTTATTTGCATTACCATGGCACAGAGCATTCAAGCAAAACGCAAAGTTAGATTCACCATCACCCCTGAACAGGCTGCTTCCAAAGCCAGTAAGCGGCCTGGATTTCACAAGAAGTTTTCTACTTCGGTAGAAAACGAACATCTCAAGGAGCGAGTTAATAACATGGACCGCCGCCTTCAACAGCTCCTCACTGAAAAGCAGCAGTTCTTCAAGTGGGCAGAGGTCAGCAAGATCAGAACCTGCAAACTAGAGGAGCTGCTGATGAACCAGAGCAGGCAGACAATCCAGCTGCAAGAAAAGCTGGGGCCTGAGAGCCATAAGAACACCGAGCAAGACCAGGCCTCCTCAAAAACACCTGCTCCAGCCATGACATGGGCCAACGTGGTCAAAGGTCTGGGTAAGGCCAAACAGCCGGTCATCCAGAGCGAAGACCAGGGCTCTTCAGAGACACCAGCTCCGACCATGACATCGGCCAATGTCGTTAAGGCTGAGGAAGAGGTGAAACAGCCGGTCATCCTGAGTGAAGACCAGGCCTCTTCCCAGACCGAGACTACAACCATGAACTGGGGCGATGTCATGGAAGCTGAAGATGAGGTCAGGGAGCAGCTTAGGCTCAGAGAAGCTGAGGTTTCACAACTGAAGCTGGAGAACGAGGGTCTCTTAGCAATGCTGCAGGAAGCTAAAAACCTCCAAAGAGAACCAGATCACAAAGAAAATGAGGACCTGAAATTGCAAGTCAAATTCTTGGTGGACAGCAATAAAAGTCTGAAGGAAGAAAACAACAAACTGCAGAAGGACAAACAAGCAGCGGTAGAAAAGACTGAAAAACTGGAGGGTAAGGTCCAGCTGATGGAGCGCAACAACATCCCTCACATAGAGCTCAACAACCAGATGAAGAAGTATATTAAAACGCTCCAGAAGGAAAAGATGGACCTTGAAGGTGAGTATAACCGGAAATTCCTTCAGATGAAGAATCTGGAGAAACTGCTTTTCCAAGAATCTCACAAAAATCAAGAGATTCTGAAGAGCCTTGAGTCTGCACATGAGCTGATCGCCATCAGAGAGCAGGAACTCGATCGAATCACCGGCATCAATGAAAACCTCTCAGCGACGCTCTTCAAGACTGAGGAGCTGCTGCTGGAAGCCGGCAATGAAGTCGAGGAGAAAGAAAAAGAAAATCAAGAGATTGTGAAGAGCCTTAAGTCTGCACAAGAGGTGATCACCATCAGAGACCAGGAACTCCAACGAATCACCGGCATCAATGAAAACAGCTCAGAGACGCTCTTCAAGACTGAGGAGCTGCTGGTGGAAGCCGGCAATGAAGTCGAGGAGAAAGAAAACGAAAATCAAGAACTGCTCAAGAAACAAAAAGAGACAGAGCATTGGATCCAAAAGAAAAACAAAAAGACATTCTGTAAGTTTTTCAGGAGGACCAAAGATAGACAGAGCAACCAAAAAAAGACTGAAGAGGTGATCGAGGAGAGAGAAGAACCACAGGAGCAGGAGAAGAAGGCAAAGAAGAAGAAGAAGAGCTTCTGGAGTTGGTTCAAGAGCGACAGGAAGGTGGAGGAGGCTGCTGGTAGCTCAGCTTAGCCTCCTCCTCCTCCTCCGTCTCCTCACCCCTTCTGCCTCCTTCCTCCTCACCTCTCCAACATCTCTCACCTTCATCCTCTATTCCATCTTGTCTTTTCCCCATCCCCCCTACTCCCCTACCACTACTACCTATCCACTTATTATTTCTTGATAATTGGTATTGTCTATTGGCTAATTAGTTCATAAGGCATTAACCTTAGTGGGCAAAAAAAAAAAAAAAAAGATTAAGAAAACAGAGAAGAAAGTGTCCTGTGACACTCAGACATCATATATTAGTATTATATAGTATTCAGTGAAACTAATCCTTTATTAGGAAGAGGCCTCGCTGTAAATGGCAGGTTACTGTCAGCAAATAGCTTCTCATGATGTTCGTTCAACAAATCGGTGATTGAGTTTCTCAATTAACCAAAAAAAAAACCAAAAAAACATTTGTTGTCGACATCAGCCCTAAAAAGCCCACATTGGTTAATCCCTATTTCTGTCCATCCCCACTACCCCCTATTCCTCCTTTCCTTTCATTTCATTTCCTTTCATTTCATTTCCTTTCCTGTCCTTTCCTGTCCTTTCCTTTCCTTTCCTTTCCTTTCCCCCTCTAAAAAAACCAAAAAAAAACAAAAAATTAAAAAAAAATCATATAATATTTCTGCATGTGTATCAGATCTGAAGATTTCACGTCTCATTTCAGAGTTTTCAGGTTTCTGAAGATTCTGAAAATGAACTGAATTTGATTTATTTTCAGGTGATGCTGCTTCTAAATATTCCAAGGACTATTTTCAGAGGAGACTATCTTAAATCATCAAGTTTTAAATATTTTGAAGAGGAATTTTTGAGAGTTCATTGTTTTTATGAGTCTTCACAGATAATCTGACTTTTTACTTTTCGTATTGTTGGATTTATTTTGGAGTGTTTTATGCTGTGATTAGTCCTGCTGTTTTATTCTGTACAATATGATGATTGTTCTGTACTTTTATAATATCCTGTGCAATATTATTCTGTGTACATATACTAGGAGGACATGTGCTCATCGGTATTTTTCTGTTTAAATAAAATTTGTGCAATATAGATAACAACTTGTGCAATATTAATACTTATGTCAACATTTTCATTTGTGAAAGAACCTGTGCAATACCACTGGCATGTGCAATAACATTATTCTTATAATCAGTACTTAAGTATATCTTGTATTATTTCGGTTATTTCGGTATTTTTGTACTATTTTTTCAAAATGTTTGCACTATCTTTGCTGTTGGAACAATGCAAACGTCCTCACCGCTGGATATAGAGGCTTATTTTGTCTTATCTTCTGAGACATTTATTCCAAATATTTCCACTGAATCCTGAGAGTCTGAGTGAGTCAGGAAGCATTTACAAAGATATGACCCTTCCGTGTCAAAGTGAAGACAGATTTTAACAAAATACTGTCAACAGATAAACAATATAAAAAGGTGAAATTAGTGAGTGCATCAGTATTTACCCCACTGAAACCAGGGTTCAGTCGATGCATCTTTGGCTCAATGGAAAGTTCTTTTTCTTTATATTCTTGTCAAAAAAAGAAGGAAAAGCCAAATCAAGGTGTTCCACATTAAAATAGAGAAATAAAATCAACACTGTACTTCCTCAAAGTCCCAGAGACTCACACATCCAGTTTGAAAGTAATCAGATGAACAGATAACTGAAAAACACAAGAAAGATTCTAGAACTCTGCTGTAGAACTCATCCATAATGAAAGTGTGTGTGTGTGTGTGTGTGTGTGTGTGTGTGTGTGTGTGTGTGTGTGTGTGTGTGTGTGTGTGTGTGTGTGTGTGTGTGTGTGTGTGTGTGTAGGTGTGTGTGTGTGTGTGTGTGTGTGTGTGTAGGTGTGTAGGTGTGTGTGTGCATGTTTGAACATCAAAAGTTTCCGTGCTTCACATGGCTGGCCTTCAAAAGCCAGTTAATGCTTAAGCAGGTGAGTGGGAGTGCACAAACCCATAATTTTTCCACTCCATCACCATAGAAACGCCCCAGCTGCTTAAGAGGCCTAATGACTTTGGGTAGATTTCTCTCTGTGGTACAAACTCATTATAGTGACCTACTGTAATTAGAGGGAGTGCGAATGCAGGTTCAAGCCAGAATTTGTTAGAGACAGTGACTGCAGGATAAATACACACAGCGTTTAAATGATGTATACAAATATTTGCAACTATAGGATGAATTTAAGCTAAGTATTGCTGGATGTCAGGGAGATTTAAACTGAGATTTGAGTTTGGAAACTAACTGTGTTGTGGGATGCCTGCACGATATTACAGGTTTTGCCAAATGAAAGATGGTAAAATGTAGGGGTGTAAAAGATCACAAGACTCATGGGTGATGGAGAGATGGAGCACATCCAATTAAATTTTGATGTTTGTCGGGATCATTTTCTTTATAATTGCACGATGGAGCACTGGTGGTCCTTAGCAGAGTATTGGGTTCTCCAAGTTCCCCTCATAAACACTCGACGGCAGTAAAATTGTATTTTACACTATGATAGTCAAACTTTGCCCTGTGGTGGGAGATCCAAACGGTTCATTGCACCTCTACAGTGAAATATGTTCTTTGAAATTAGCAATCAGATGAATTGCCAGTCTGTAAGTCAGTGTACCAACCTGTATGTTACTGGTAAAAATAAACATCTTCAGTAGAAAAATACCTATTGTATTCACAAAACTATGTGACACCATGTCTAGTTTATTTATAGCATTGTTTGTACACTTGTGGATGCATGGAGTGTAGGATCCTTGCTGTACTTTATGATAACCTGAAGCTTCTTCCTGAGTGCAATAAAACAGTGGGGAGAACTTATTTTTCCTCCTCTCCTCTTAATTTGTACACGTTTACAACTCCTCCAAACCAAAAAAGCTTTTCCACATGCTCTCTTCACCTGATGCCCAAATCCTGCTTTGTGGTCTGCATTTAGTATGTGTGTTGATTCTAGTATGTTGTTTAGTATGTCTGAAGTGTCCGCCCACATAATAAATGTACATGTCAAAGCCATGAGGAAGGAATTCTCGCTCTCAAGGGATCAACCTGTGGTTGCTAAATAAAGATTTGTAATAATGGTACATTCAGGAGCTCCATTATGTTGTCCTCCCTTTGAAATACAGCAACAGAAGCAGACTCATTCAACTCTATCGAGTGAATGATCTAGACAGTGCAATGAGAATGGGGTCACTAGAGACAGTACTGTAAAAGTGGGAGTGGGTCAGCTGACAGGAAGAGGAAACAGAAGGCCGGAGGTGATAGGTGATGTCGTCGGGAGAGGGAGGAAGTCCATCTCTATAGGGGGCAACCCCATACAGCCGCTCAGTGCATGAACCAATGTAAGACAGGAAAGGCATTTTGTTGGCAGCATAGAGAATAAGATTAAAATCAGTCTCTGAGGGTCTTCAGCAGTTAGCTTATCAAAACATGACCTTTGAATATCCACTGTGGTGATTTTCTGTTATATTTCTCTCTGTTTATGTGCCATTGTTTGACAAGCCCATATGCTACTATGTTTTTGTGAGTCTTCGGTTTCTACGACATTATCTGAGGGGTTTTCATTTTCTTGTCACTCAAGACATTCTATTGAAGTTATGCTAATGAACAGACAGCACTTACGGTGGTTTGCCATTTCTGTTGATGAATCTTCAAGACAAGTAGCTGTGTGTTTTCTCTTCAGGTGCTGGTTTGTTGTATTGCGCTGCTGTGGGACGTCATCTATTCTCTGCACAGTGTACCTTTTTGGTTTTTGATCATTTAAGATACTACCATACCTTTTGAAGCCGGGAATATTTCGAAACTTTCAAACTGAACCAAACTACTTGGACTTTGCTGCTGTTGCTGCCAATTTCTAAAATCATAGCCTTGAGTGCACCTTATTAAGGACTGAAGCCAAAAACGAATGATCGTCGTAACTGCTACAGTTACGACTTTTAAAAACCACCTTGATGCATTTTCTGCATCAACATTACCAACTTGGCCAACTAATTGCTGCAGGCCTACAAATAATGAGGAAAATCTATTTTACTGACTTCTCAGTGTGTTTGACAAACAGGCATGAAGCCAGTAATATTAGCAGATAGTAAGATGTAGTTAAACTTGCATTCATTATGTTCAACTTGTAGCTCAGTATTGCCATCCACCAACCCCTGAAAGAAATATTTAGCATTTAATTGCTAACCACAGTTAACCAAAATTTTACTTCACAGGCTCAAAACCAAAATAACACAATAAAAGGGGCTAAAATACTCAACAGAGTTAAAGGAAACTGCAAAGTCAGACGATAACTAAGGTGTGTGACTAAGCAACCCATTTCATATATATGCAGTCATTCAATCAGTGGCTCAATAACCTTTCATATTTGTGTTCATCCACCAGAGATCCTTTCGCAAATGGTGCAAAGCAGCAACAAGAAGACCGTTGGGTCACAGTTACAGTCATCATACTGATTTGTATCATCCTCCCAATGAACCAGTTCTGTCTCTGTTTACCTACGGTGGGCTCCGGTGATATCGGTTTGTGAATGCCCGGACTTGTTTTCTCCTGGGGTGAGGAGAGGAGAACCGTCACTCCTGGGAAATGCCTGGAATCTGAGGAGGAGAGTGGGAAGGGATTTCATCATGATAGGGCAAAGGCTGGTGAGAGAAGACATTGTTGGCACAGCTCGTAATGCAATTAAAAACCTGAAGCACATCTGGCCATCTGGTTTACCTCACCTTTGTTAGCATGTAAACCACACACACCTCAGTCATCTATATAGTGCAGAGGGTTGTAATAAAGACTGTGGTTTCTGAACACAGAGATATAATTTCCCATGTGTTTCTTAAGCCCCTTTCAGACCTGTGCTCCTTTTCATTAATCTGATGAGCTCTAAACATGTCGCCGTCATGTCTGGATGAGCATCCTGGCTTTTTTTTTTCTCTAAAAATCAAGACGGCAATCTTCTTGGGTTTGACCTAGCAAGATTTCTAGCTAACATTTACATAGCACTTTCAACATGGCACAAGCCTGACAGACATGCAGTTGCACTAACGGACAGGTTGGCAGAGTTATGGGAGCAGATTCATTCGAACAGTGAATGAGCAACTGCTGCATGTCGCCTGCTGCGACACTGTAAATCCAATATATATCTGCAGCAATAATAAAACAAATTACAATTTTCTTTTTTTTTTTTTTTTTTACTGTAGTACATGGATTAGAATTGCACTTAAAATAATATTCTGATCAAGTGGCAAACTGAGTATTCCAAAAACTGTAGTTCCTTAAATGGCCACTTGAGGCTGACTCGAAAATCGAATCAGTCCCCATAGATGCCCATGCTTAACGGCTCAACTTCACAGTGGAAATAAACATATTTACAGCCTGGTCTAAAAACAATTTTGCTTGCTGTAGCTGTTTCCCCATTCATGATAACTGTACAGGGGTTAGATTCTCACATAACTCAACCATTTTAATTGTTTTAAGTTCTTAAATTATGCATAATTTTGGGACAGATAGGGGCTGTTGTAGTAGGGACAGTCTACGGTCCAGAGATGACATGTCAGTTCCACTTGTGTGTCAACTTTTTTTGTCTTTTTAATTTGCTGTGAGTTAGGAGGAGTCAAGCACTGCCTCACATGGTCGATGTCTGGAGCAACCACACTGAGCTTCAAAGCTACTGATAATCTATGGGTGGGTTTGGCCATCTCTATATTGTGACATCTGCGATGGAAAACTAAACTGTGCCTCTGTATAAGGCAGCTCACCTGTCTGAAGTGGAAAAAAATGGGTAAAATGTCTTTTCTCATAAAATCAGGACTGTTCCTGTTCTTCATGTTGATAAGCTTGCTAATAATTTAGTCTTTTGTGCCATTAGTAGCTCAGTGAACCTTGATGTTCAGTCCAGTCATGCGTATACGGCAAATACTTGTGTGTCGTGGCTCTCTCCTTTACTGTTATGGGTATAAATGAAACTATGAGGAACATTCATGTAAAGTGACTTGTATCTGAATGACAGAATGCCGTCACTTTACCAGACTGTATCTCTTGTCTGCAAAAGGCTTTTATGTTATGACTCAGCTATTTTCTTTAAATGCCCATGTTCCAGCTTTGATGACTGAGGTGGATGGTGGTATTTACATAACCTTCACACAGCATGAAGATAATACTCAAACTTTGCTGTCTCTTCACTGCAAAACCTCTCCTCTGACTCACTTAACATGAGATAAGATTGTGCCTTTTTCACAAAAAATCTGTTTTTTTGTTTTCCTTTCAGAAGTCGCTGGGTCACATTGTTAAGCTGACAAAGAAAGATTCCCTCACTGTGTTTCTGAACACCTCAGTGACTTCAAAATGCAGTGTTCTTTCATGTCAGATCAGGTTGGGAAATGGTCGTATATCCAGCATGTCCAACGACAATAAGGAAGGAGAGACTTCCAAGAAAAATCCAGCAGTTTTCGTTAGATACTGATCTCTTGTGGAATCACAGATGGTACAGTACTTTTTCTCACAGCTACTTTGTCTGAGAGGACTTACCTCTTTATGCTTCCACCTTTTGTTCTGTTTTGCTCACTTGACCAGTGATACTCACTGTTTGCATGACTTTATTTTATCAGTTACCTTAATATTTCTATCCTGAATGCTTTAGTTTTACGAAAAGCACACGAGATCTATGCTACAAAGTTGTAATGTAAGGCAAAGTGGTGTGGAATTTACAGTGTAATGTGCATTCCCGTCCTTTCCCTGGCATCCACAGTCCTGTATGGGGTCAGAGCTTTACTGGAGAGGTCAGAGTTCACATTCAGTCACAGTGAGGAGTGGTTTCTAAGGCCTCTAAGGTATTTGTCACAGGAAGTGATGAATTTGTACAAGTTGGGAAACACTACATATGCCTCAGGGAAGGTCTGGCTTTTGTATTAAATTAGATTTTAGGAGAAGTTCCTGTCTGCATCAGTAGACCGTTGATTGTAATGAGAGCGTATATTTTTAATTCCTGTGGATGTATTTTTAGTGTGACTCATTTGTCATACATTTTCCCCCATCATCAGTCTAATGGTATTTCTGCAGTGATGCTCGTAAAGATTATCTTGTGCTCAATATCTATCTTTTGCCATTTTGTTGTCTCTTTTTCCAGGAAAGTGTCCAGAGTCTGAAATTTATGTTTTCATAACTGGTCCCGATGGCATTACGACTCCGTTTCACATCTCAGTTCTAAAAGCTGGCATTAGATGTGTGGTCATACTGGCAGTCTCAATTACCTTTTCTTCTCTTTTCTAATGCAAACCACACGTTTGCCATTTAGACTGTTAGTATATTTCAGGTTTTTTGTTGTTTTGGGGGGGGTTGTATTCTTGCTGCCCAATTCTGTACTAGAAATAAAGAAATACATGTAAAAATGGAATCGCATTGTTATTTTAAAATTTTTGCAATCCATTTAATCATTGAGATATTTGTTCTGTAACACTCGTTACATCCAGTTAAAGTCCAGTTTTTACCCTGGCAGCATGTCCATATGGTGGTTTTTATATGCTAGAAAACAAATCATGAGAAATAAGCCATTAACACCAACGGGGAGCACATCCACCACGAAATTACTACAACTTGCCATTGTACAGTATAGACTAGCTTTATAGTATTTGAGCAGAGTTGCAGGTGAGCTGGTGTGCTCGAGCTGAGCGAATGGGAAGAGGGGCTGGAGAAAGAGGCAGGGACATCACAGATCTATGCATTCAAGAGCAAGCAATAGTGTAGAGTTCAATCCAAGCCATTTTATGGCAGAGAGGATTAGGGCTGAGCAAAAACTGTGTAAAAATGAAACACTGTGGTTTTACTATAGGGTTGTATGCAAGTACAACAAAAAAGCACAGATGCACAGTGTGTTATTTTTGTTTTTTGTACAGGCAATGTAACCTGTTAATTACCAAGCATTGGATATGCAAATCTTTTTATCATTGGACAGAGCCTGAGTAGATGTTTACCACTTCTTCTTGTCAATAAGCTAAGCTCGATACATGCCTCCTCCATAGATATAACAGTGGTATGGATCACCTCCTGTAACTCTCAGCAAGACAATGAAGGCATGTTTCCCAAATATGTATTGTTTCAAATGAGATGTATTTCATCGGTTTTATCCAGAAGGGATCATACAAGATTCCAGTCAGAACCACCCAGTGAATGTTGTGAAGTTTTGCACATCAGGCAGTTGATGGTAAAAGCATAAATGCAGCAGAAGCAATGTGTTGTGCCGGTGTTTCTACATTTTTGAAAATGTAGTTGTGTATTGGATTGTGAGTGTTTGAGGGTTGTTTGTGCAGTGTTGGTGCCGAAGTGATTGAAAGCAGCGTGTTTCGTCGTGTTGGGACATATGAGTCTGCCTCCAGGCAACAAGTCATCCACGTGTAACTCTGAAAAGTCTCAACTTGCCCCAACCTCCAATACACAGCATTTGCTAAATCCTGTATCTGTGTGTACAAGTCAGTGCACCTAACAGAAGAGACTTCCAGTGATATCTTTATGAGTAAGTTGCTGTAATATAGAGCAGCAGTACAATGCCCTACTGTAGCCAGTAAGTGAGTGGGTTCATTGGCATCCTATAGGTGGCAGCTAGTTAAAGGTTAATAATGTTAAAGCCAGAGAAAGAATGTGAGAGAATGAAGAATGTGAGTTAGCTATTAGGCAATGTGTGTGTGTGTGTGTGTGTGTGTGTGTGTTTACACAGCAAGCCTTTCCCAGGTGCTATACGATCCCTGGGATTACAGTGGAGGGCGATCCAACACACATTCACACACATACACACACACACGCACACACGCGCACGCGCGCACACACACACACACACACACACACACACACACACACACACACACACACACACACACACACACACACACACACACACAGAGTACCACCATCTACCCCCCAAATGCAAAAAAAGAGGAGGGGAGACGGAGTGGGAGGAGGAGGGAGATAACAGGTCAGATGGAGGAAGGGATTCAACAGACTGCAGCTCACCTCCACTACAAAGACTTCACAGGAGGGAGTGCTCTGGGGAGGATTTGACTCTGGAATATCTCCTACAGTTTCTCTTGTGTGTATGAATGTCTCCTCTTTAACTGTGGAGAATGGTGGGACTCTCACCCACTGCTGTTGAGGGTAAGTGTTGAAATAATGTTTTTATATTACTTGAAAAGACCTCAGATATCTAAAGCTAAGATGGAAGAGGAAAGTATTCATTCTAGCTGTGGGGATGTTAAGGTGCTGAAGGATCCTTGCCTTCTCAGCACAATAGAGATCAGGTGATGTTTACTTCATGCTTTCAGCATCATGCCAGCTGGCTGAAATACCTAGAAAAGGCAGTAATGCTGGATTGTTGAGAAAACAACCGTTTGCCACCCAGATGCTATAGTGAAACATTGTCATTTTTTTAAATCTCTAAAGACCCGTTGTGGGTTGCGAATTCTTGTGTGATTAGGTGGAATGTCTGTCTGCAATGATGTTGTGAAACACAAGTTGCTGCTGAACGGCTCAGTTTTGTCACTTTCGACACACTGTGAAGTAATTTGTGTGTGCGTGTGTGTGTGCGTGTGTGTGTGCATGGCAAGAAATGTAGGCTCAGCATGAAGGATGCCTTTGGCATGGGGAGGGAGTGAAAAAAATAAATCCTGTGCACCCGATTGAGGTCCTATTATTCTTCAGATCGGAGTTTGTTGGACATGTTAGCACAGGTGCTCAACTCGCTGACATTATTCACTCCTCCGCCCTCACCCCCTCCTCCCCTCTGCGCCTTACAGCTTGTTCAGAGTCTGCAAATGTAAGCTTCTTGTTAAAGGCCTGCATCTGCAGTGTTAAACAAACTATTCTCTCTGCTCCCCAAACGTGCACACAAAGCCACTATGCAGAGTCTTGCACTTTTAACAAGGTGAGGAATGTGTCTGGTGTTTAACAGCAATTGTCAGGCAAGTGTGTAAATGTTTGAGTATTTAAAGCTTTGAATAGCTTTTCACATTCCTGCACCAGCGTCTACGAGTTTTATTTTATATTTTGAATGAGATCTCTCCTCAAAATGTTTTCTTTTTTCTTGAGGCTTAATAGAGCTTAATGTGATCAAAGTCCTTGTAGCTGTAAACATTCCAATCTCACTTCATTTGAACTGTATCCCACTTGATTTTATGAAACACTATTACATTATAACTTGTGTCTAGTTCCCCTTGGGTGCTAGGCTAAAAAAACAGTTTTATCTGAAGACATCAAAGGCGCATGTCATGCACAAACACACGCATGAACAGTTGCACCATAGATTTAAAGGATCATGCCTTGTTTTTGATGTGCAAGAACCCATGTGAGTAGTTAGGTGTTGATTATAAAGGTATGACTGGAGACTTAAGGGTGGTCTAATGCGCCCCGCTTGCCAAATACTACGAAATACTTCCTCGCTGCTTTTTTTTGGCACAAGTGGAATAACACAGTAAATAGAAGAATCAGCTTTTTTTCAATGCACCGGTCCAAATGAAATTGTGAAACAGCTTCATGAGCATGGCACTCGCTTTGAAACCTTGATTTCTGGGTTATATTTGATTTAGTGCTGACTGGTGTAAATTTCAGTTTCTCTCCGCAGCGCATGAGTCATGCTGTGGATGAGGTTTTGTCTTACGCTTTGTTAGGGGAAGCCCAGTGGTACGCTAGAGCCAGAATCTAAACAGCTGGAACCTCTGGCAGGGAGACAGCATTTCACCAGGCCAAGACATCCCACTCTCATGAGTTTCCTCTCCTTCTGCGAACTCCACTTCCTTATTTCCCCTGGGTGAATCGGATCTTAATGAGGAGACATTCCACATCCCATGAATTAATTCCTCATGCCCATTTCTCGGATGCTCTTTTAACAATGGAAGGAAACCACACTAGTAAAGAAGACACATGTGAACACACACCTACAGCTCTGCTTGACTGTAGCCTTGGCAGGGCATTGTTAGACCCATAGGAAGACCCACCTCAGGAAAATATGTCTGTCTTTAAGGAGTGGGAGCTCTAAAATGCCAAACATATGTCACTGACAAACAACAGACACATCTCCCGGTTTATCTACTTGTCATTACGAGCATGATCACTGTGTTGCGAGTCATGCATTTCACCTCTATTCATTAGCAAGCTCTTTAAACCTGCACACACACAAACTACCTACAGCGGCTCGAGCATCTTTTCTAGAACCTGATGTTCACTGTTGACACACTTTACTAAATACACAAAATGTCTGCAAGCCTGTGTGTTTCAGGTTTTTCTCCACGTATGTGTGTCTATGTGCAACAGGTCTTGTTTCCATATGACCGCCCCTCCAGAACAAAGAGGTTTCTGGCTCAGCGGCTTGTCCCGTGCCTGACCTCAGCAAGATGTATGGTTCAGTAGGTCTAAAGGCGGCCGGACTGTGAAAATGGGGCAAGAGGGGGGAGTGAGTGAGGAGCAGGGGGGTGGGAGGCAAACAAGCGAGCCAACAGTGACTCAGCCTGTCGTCAGGTTTCGTTGAAAACTTCAGGATTAAAGAAGTAAAGAAATGTGTGTTAAAATGCAAAGATGTCAAGAAAACAGCCAAGGACGAAGGGGTTGCTTGGTGGCACTTGCTTGTGGCTGAAGATAAGATAAAGAGAGGAACATCAGCAGCAGGTTGCAAAGCTTTTCTTTCTCAGGGCATCCAGCGGTCGATGGGATTGAGGTGGTTTATTTAAGTTTTGTTGTGAAAACAGGGAGTGGAACAGTCCCACCTCTCAGATCAACATACGATGTGAATCATATATTCCTATAATCTGAGTCCCTCAAAGTTCCAGCACCTGCAGGCTCCTGTGAAAGCCTGTCTGAGCCAGCTTGTGTGTTTTTGTGAGTGCATGACTTCAATCTGCCAGATAAAGATCAGATCCCGGTGAATGAAACTCTTCTTGTTGGTACATTTGGCTCGTTCTGGGCTCAGTAAAGTGGTCCTTGTCAGAATCTCATACCAAACCATGCCATTAGCTGTACCCGCGTATCCTTTTCAGAGGTTCACAGGGCAAAAAAATCTCATATTTCTGCCAAAATCCTTTACAGTCCTTGCGTCACAGTTATTTTACCCTCTTAATGTTGAGAGTGGCAGCTGATTGAAATTAGTTTTTGCGCCCATCTGTCTGCGAGCCAGCAGCATTTCAGAGCTGTGTGTTCTCCAACTCTTTATTCAGGAAGTTGTGTTCAATTTTGAGTGTTGCTATTTTTGGGCAGCTTCAGATCCAATTACTTTTTGGGTTAATGAGCAATTAGCAGACTTGCTTCCTGTCACCGAAGCCTCTTTATCATTGTTTAGTCTGGTGAGACAGAGGAGGAGATGAAGGGAGGCTGAGGCGGCAGATTGATGCTGACAAACTGCGAGGCAAAGTGACAGAAAATGAAAGGAGGACATGGGAGAAGCAAAGCAGAAACAGGCTTTCGGACAGACACCAGGGGTTTGTTTGGATTTGTCAGTCTGACCTGTGACCTCTCTGCTGATAAACTGGGCCCATGTCCTCCTGCCTTCTGACCTTTTGCCTTGTCTTTGTACAGCAATGGAGGTGTTGGTGAGTGAGCTGGGCACACTGCTGAAGATGCTGGACCAAGAGCACCTCAGCTCCTCCACCCAGGAGAAGAAGACGTCCGTGTGGAACCTCCTGCAGCAGATACAGCCATCAGGTCAGAGAAAGGAATAAAAACAGAACAAGTGACTCAGATAATCTGCAGGATATTCAAACTAGGGCTGCAACACTTAATGGATGAATTGATTTGTTGTCAACTTTAAAATTCTTCACCAACTTTTTTAATAATGGATTCATCAGTTCCAGTATTTTTTTTAGACTAATGAAGTCAAAATTCTGTGGTTCCAGCTTCCTAAATGTCTTTTTTTCCCTTTCTCTGTGTGTGGGTTTGTGGTTTTTTGCTCATCTATGACAATAAACTAAAAATACTTGAATTGTGGAAAAATGAAGACATTTGTGGACTTCATTATGTTCTTTGGGAAACACTAATAGACACCAATTTTCACGTTCATACATTTTTTTTGCCATCCTATAGATAAAATAGCTAAGTAAATTAACTGAGAAAATATACGATCGGCTCATTAGCAATAAAAATAGTCATTAATTTGAGTTCTAGTTCAAACATTATCACTGGTAATTTCATTTTTGTATGAGTTGTGTGTTGCTTCAGGCTCACAAAAGAGTTTGTAGACTTAAAACAGGCAGAAAGCACACATTTTGGTGTATTTTGCGGGATAGCAGAGGCAACTTTTATTTATTTGCCTGATTTGTATAGTGTTCAACTGAATAATCATCATCTTTTCACTTATTTTAATATGTGGCTACTCTAAATGCCTGTTTTTTCTTCTTCTTCCCCTCCAGTGTCAGGAACAGACTACATCTACATGAACTCATCAGTGTACAGAAATGGCACAAGCTTTGTTGAGTCTCTCTTTGAGACATTCGGTACGTTTGGTGATGTAAAATGTACACATATATGTATATCAGAGGTGAAAATATCTTAATTTGAGTGTGTGCAAAGTGGGAATTTATTGTGTTTTTTGCTGTCTTTTGTAGACTGTGAGCTTGGAGATCTAAAGGATGTTACAGATGATCTGAAAGAAGACAAAAACACACAAACTGACACTTTAAAACAGGCAAGTGGAGAATACGTGGTAAACTCCTTTTCCTAAGTTTCATTTATGTATGAATTATTGGCTTTAAATCCTGAAGGTAAAACAACACAGTGTGTGTGGGCTGTATGTTGTTCTATGTCTATATTTCCATTACTCACTGACTCAGTTCAACTTTTCAAATGACTATTACACCTCCTTCTAATGGCTTTGTAGAGAAAAAGTGATGAAAAACAGGGAGATCGTATTCCATATCGTGGGATTTCCCTTGCTCACGCGCTCATCAATCTGCAAGCTGTTAGAAGATTTAGGGATCCACCCAGAGCCAATGTGTCTCATTTAAGGAAATCATTCAGAGGTTTATCTCTTTGATTATGTAGCTCTAAATGTGGTTATTTGAGAGTCATGTTTGTGTTTGTGTCTCCCTTAGCAGAGCTGTACAGACTCCCCAGGCCCACACTCGGCTGACTCTCCTCCCCCTCTGCCCACAACGCCTCCTCCTGAGGAGTACTACGAGGAGGCAGTGCCCCTCAGTCCGGGAAAGATGCCTGAGTACATAATCACACGAGGTCAGCACGCTCCCGCCTCAGCTCAACTCGGTGACCTTAGTGTCAAATCTGTAAAAAGCTTTAAGTCGGTGCCCGGGCCTTAAATGATACAAACATAATCATATAGCGCTGCATTCCACACTTAATTACAAAATACCAATTACATTAAAGTAAATGATAGAACATAAGGTTAAATGGAGTTTTTTTTCTTCTCTTTCCAGTCAGACCCAGCCCTCCCAACTCTATAGAAGATGGATATGAAGACGCTGAAAACCACTACCCAACTACCTGCATTAACTCACACCGCAAGAACTCCTGTAAGCTAAGAACACTCGTACCCACAAATTTACCACATTACAAGATCAACCCTCCCTTTTCTTTTCTACCTTATCTTCTGTGTCGGTGCTTCTTAGACAATGACTCAGATGCCCTGAGCAGCTCTTATGAGTCCTATGAGGAAGACGAGGAAGAGAGGAGTCCTGGCGTCAGACTCACTCATCAGTGGCCCTCCGATGAGAGCTCCATGCCTCCTGCCAGAGACTGTCGCATCTGTGCCTTCCTGCTGCGTAAGAAACGCTTTGGCCAGTGGGCCAAACAGCTCACTGTCATACGGGAGAACAGGCTGCAGGTGACAAGTTCACTTTCACATGCTTTTTTAACCTACTGAACCCCATGCAGTGTCTGGGCTTGTCTTTGCTCCTGTCACATTTTGCTTGCTGTGGGCTCATTTTTCATTGCGCTAGAGAGTCCTGCTGCTCTGTGGAAACAGCACAACCATGGCTAGAAGTGTGTTTTCCACAGTATGACTCAGTTATATTATTATATTTTTTCATTTACAAAAATTTTGAAAATTGGAAACAACATGTACAACATTTTTACAGGTTTTTAGTAACACTGAGGCAGAATGGTGACTACATGCTGTGGATATTGTATGACTTACATTTTTAATTTGTTTCCATACTTGCTTCCTGTTGGCTTTGTGTAAACACAGCTGCCAGTTCAGCCCAAGCCAGCCTAAAAATCTCAGATTTTTTCTCATGTGACTAATGGTCAGAGTTAAATCAATCATGGCTTTCCGGATGCACCAAGTAACACAGAATTTTATTTTTTCTTTTCACAGAATCCGGTTTGAGCAGAAATATTTTTTTCATTTTATTCTGATGAAACAGTATGATTTCACGCTTAGATTTAGTTTCCTGAAAGAATGTCGCAGATGATTAGTTTACAGACTTTTGGAAACACCGTTTTTACGGTTTTTAGGTCTATAAATTATGTATATATGGTGGTTCTTATTATTTTTTTTTACACTTAATATAATTTTCAAACCCACAAACGATTTTGTGTTGTAGAGGATTAAAAGACACTCATAACTTTCTTATTTCTCACCTTTAAACCTGCACAATCCTGTGTGTCCTCCTTTTTGCAGTGCTATAAGAGCTCAAAGGACACATGCCCCTATGTGGACCTGCTGCTGCCCCAATGCACTGTAGTCTACGTTCCCAAAGACAGCAAGAGAAAGCACCACGAGCTTCGCTTCACTTTACCCAACGGAGATGCGCTGGTGTTGGCCGTACAAAGCAAGGAGCAGGCTCACAGATGGCTGAAGGTAAATTTAGCATGCTACAGTGTGGATGCAAAACACTATATGTTCCTTAGGAATGCAGACTGGGAAGAAAGCCATCAGTCGCCACTGGAAGTGGGTTTGACAGCAGGAAAGGAAGGACAATTTACTGTACAATCCAGAATAACATCTGTAAAATATCTCCACAGGTGGTTAGAGAGGTCAGCAGTCAGAGCACAGGGCCTGAGGAATCTGCATCTCCTGTCATTCCAAGAAAAAATGAACTTGACAAGGTAAATGTAGCGGAGAGGATGTTTATGTGAGCATGTGCATGTTGTTTTTATCCTCAAGACACAGTTCATCGCCACAGCTGAGGTGAGGAAAAGTCAGCAGTAAGCTGCAATTGTGCTGTCACCATCAATTTTCCTAAACAATTGCTTGGCTCAACGCATTTAACCACAATACCTGTATTTGGGTTGTGGCACAAAGAGGAGTTCTGTTGTGTAAGTAGGTGTGAAGGCACCGATTATAGGGCTGGCAGTGAGTCACACATCCTTTTTGAAAGCTTACCAATCTGTGTGAATGTAAACTGTAAAAGGCTCTGACACAAAAGCACGAACCAAAGACAGAAGATTCAGCATAGAGTTGGAGGAAGAAAAAAGCAGAATTATATACAAGAAGGATTGTGTAAGTATAGTTGTTTAGCTCTTTATTAGTCAGAGACAAGCGCAGACAGGCTTCGCTCTAATTTGAATCTGGCAAACAAAGAGACCCAGTGTAGAATTTGGCTTCAGCTGCTGAAAATCTAAAAGCTGTGTTTGTGTGCTTCCTCCACAGAGGTTATCTGCAGAAAGGAACACATCGGATTCAGACAGTGTGGGTGTGTCAGCCGGAGAGAACTGCAGAGAGAATGGTAAGACTGAGAAACGCAGCCTTGAAACAGTACGGCAGCTGTTTAACACAGAAATATTAAGTCAAGGTTTGTTTCCCAGCCTTTTTCCAACTGTAGCTCTTGCATGGTTTTCATCAGTAGATGGAGTTTGTTCAGTTGTCATTTGTCTGAGTTTCCATACTGGTGCGATCTCAACCATCCGTGTAAGATAAAAGATGTTGATGGGAAGGATTCCATTTTTTTTTAATCGCATGTGTGACAAAATCCATTAGTTTGGAAGCAAAAAAGACAGAAAATAGACCTTAAGCTGAAATAAACTCAAATACAGCAACAGTTACAGTTTTACAGCACAATATTTAGGTTTAACCGGCCCATGGTGTAATAAAACTTATTTTGTCACATTTTATTGCATATTTTCAGTGAATTACAGTTCCCACAAGAGGAATCCGATTAATCTTTTCATTTTCATTGCAGGTAAGGTAAAGCGGGGTGCTTTAGCTGCAGGCCGTAAGATCACGCGAATCATCAGCTTCTCCAAGAAGAAGCCCCCTCGGCCAGGAGATCCACGGACCTCCTACAGTGACCCCCGACAAGGTCAGAACCTGCTTCACTGTTGCTGCTTAGCTCTCTAAGTTGGCGGATGCATCATTTTCCGTTCCCCTCCTCACCGTGCAGGCTACCTGTCCGTGCTGGTGAGCCAGGTGTGGCGGGAACAATGGTGTTGTGTGTGCAGAGGCTCCCTGCACTTCTACCATGACAAAGGAGACCCTCGGGCCTCCCTGCCTTCCCTTCCTCTCCACGGCTGCGAGGTGGTTCCAGGGCTTGGACCCAAACACCCCTTTGCCTTTCGCGTCCTGCGGAACAGCACAGAGGTGGCTGCTCTGGAGGTAGACGGCTGTTCATTTGCTTGTTTTCCAGCTGCACTACTAAGGACAAATGTACAGAGAGTTATTGCCTGACTTACCTCTGCTTTATGGAGGATTTTCAGGAACTTTAAGCTTGTTGTTTAGTGCATGTTTTGATTTGCTCTCATCTGCCTTATCTTAATCCACACCAGGCAGCTGCTTTCAGTTAAAAAGCTCTGATAAACCGACTCCGGAGCACCTAATGAGCCAGAAGTCTCTCACAGGAGTGGGTGGAGACCAAAACAAAGGAGAGAGAATATTGGATTTATACTGTGAAAGTTTAGTGTTTAACCTTGCTCCACAGCCCCTAAAAAGAAAAGCACAAAATGAACTCGTGGTTTTAATATTCAAATTGCGGAGATTTTAGGAATTACATTACAAATCTGATTTATCCTGTGTGTTCTATCAGGCGAGCAGCTCCGACGAGCTTGGACGGTGGCTCGGAGTCATCTTGGCAGAGACGGGTTCTGCGACAGACCCGGAGTCGCTGCATTACGACTACGTAGATGTGGAAACCATCGCTAACATTCGCGATGCAGCGAGACATTCCTTCCTGTGAGTGAGACGGACAGAGGCGGGAGGTGTTGGGGTGTTTAGTCAAGGTCAAAGAAAGGTCACAGAGCAGAGAGGCGATGTTTTGACCTTGTGCAAACATATTTTCTCCTTTCTCTCTGATCCTAGGTGGGCTACATCCTCTAGCAGCACCTCCACAGATTCCAGAACATATGATGAGGTCCCGAATGAGGACGTACAGGTAGGATGGATGCACATGCAGTTTTCCAAGTTCAGTTAAACCATCTGCTTTACTTTGATGTGACAAGATTAGAAACTGTGTGTGTGCAGCTGTTGTGAGCTGTTAGTGTCTGAAAGCGACACCCCATATCAGTCACCCAAGTTAACAGACAGTTCTCTGTTACACGCCTGTCAATGATCTCTTTTTGTTGGAAAGAGCATGCCGGGGCATAGGAGAGGGGGAAAAAAAGGCTGATGACACAAAGGCAAAAGGTCATATCAGTTTTACAGCCTGTAAACCCTCTTTTTAACCCCACTGACGTGCGCTTAAACACATCTCTCACCACCCACAGCCAGAAACAAACACACCTCAACAGCCTCAAATCATTATAAAAAGATCAGGGGTTTTTTTTGCTTAGCCTAATATGTACACTTTTTTTTCTTTTACCCTCTGCCCTCATCGTCCCACATCTGTCATGTCCTCCCACCTCCTCTCTGCTCCACCCAGTCAGGGGAGAACCACAGGCAGCAGTCTGGGAATCAAGGCAAACGACGCTCAAGTTTCTCAAGTAGCGACTCTGACAGAACCAAGCCATTAGTCTCCCTCAAGCAAACAGGCTCAAGTAAGTGTGTTCAGTTGGATTTCCAAAGCAGCACTGCAGTAACTCCAGGGTACTGAGCCCGTCCTCATAAACTATCTCGACAGAAAAATTGAAACCTATAATTATACAGTGGAAAGCCACTTAGTGTGCACGCTCTCTTGCCGTAGTTAACAATTAAAACATTCACATTCAACTGATGTTTGTGTAATAATGATAGAGATGAACTATGACTTTTCCAAAGACTGCTTCATCTGTTTGCTGTGCAGTAAGTATGAACAGATTTTCTTTGGGTGGTCCAAATTCTATTGTGACCTAAAAGCAGACTGATCTGTGGGCATTCTGGCGGTATAGAATTTCAGTTTCTAAGTTACTGAAATGTGCACTTAGCTTTTTAATCAATGTTTCCCAAATAAAAGGGAGGCATGTTTCCCACCTTTGGGGTAGATATGTCAAGTTCACTGTTACTTTTAGTTACAATTACTGTGATAAAATAAATGGTCCTGTGAATAACAGGCTTTTTGGCTTGATGAATGTAGACTGAGCCAGTGGTTTTCGAACATTTTTGAAGAAGCACACTTGATTCAAGCTGCTGTATTGGCACCATAACGTTTGTGGATTAATGGTCAGGCACTACAAGAATTAGAAGAAAGAATTTAAAGTTCCTCTCATGTCATTGATTTAACTCCTAAAAGTCATCTCAATGTTGTACCTAAAATATGTCCACAGTTTCTTCCATGAAAATAATTCCCTCCTGCCATAAAATGGCTTTGATGTAATTCCGTGCCGTTCCGTCCTTTATAATGCACAGATCTATTATGGCAGGGCTGTCAAACATCAGGCCCGCGGGCCAAAACTGGCCCACCAGAGGGTCCAATCTGGCTCTTGGGATGACTTTGTGAAGTGTAAAAATTACACAGAAGACATAATTTACAATATATTTTTTGTCTTTGTCTGACTTTTGTTGTTTATCTCATGTTTTTGTTATTTGGTTTTGGCATTTTGTGTTTCCTTTTTGTCTCACTTGTGTTTTTTGTCTTGTTTTTTTCATTTAATGTTTTGCTTTATTCATTGTTTTGTGTATCTTTTTTGTCGTATTGTGTTTTTTTTGTCTCGCTTGTGTCGTTTGTCCATTATTTTTGTTGCTTTGTAACTTTTTTGTCAAATTTTTTGTCTTTTTCTTTTTCGCTTTTGTCATTTTTTTTCATATGTGTAATTTTTTGTCTGGCTTGTGATCTTTGTCCATTTTTTATCACTTTGTAACTTTTTTTGTCAAATTTTTTTGTCTCTTTTTTGTTTTGTTTCTTGCAGTTTTTCTCATTTTCTTTTTCACTTTTGTCGTATTGTCTCGTTTTTGTAATATTTTGTCTTGTTTTTGTTGTGATTTTGTCCTTTTTTGTCTGACTTTTGTCGTTTTGATCAGCCATGGTGTTGATTGCTTTTTTCATTCATGATCTGTCTTCCAGCATATAAAAACACCATATGGACTTTATTTTTTACCAGAGAAGCTCTATAAAGTCAATTCTACATTTTTGAGGGCTCTTTATGTTGAACTAATTGCCAGTTGTGTCAGCATTTGCATATAAAATGCCATCAACAAGGAGATGGAATCAACAGGTACATGCAGCCAGACCTGGTCATTAATTCAGCTTGTTAAGAAAAGAAGACCCTAAAATGGATCCCTGTGGAACCCCTTAGTTACTGCTGAGATGTTTATATATCACACAGTGTTTTTCAACTTTTTGCCCATCCTAACTTTCAAACTGTACCACTTAAAAGAACACCAAAATAATGGAAAACAAAGGCGACAAGCTGCTGCTGGGAATAAGTAATACAGATGGTCCCTCTTATTCTGCTTCACACAGGAGTCATAGATTCCAATGTTACAGTCACTCCTTTCAGCAGTGGACCAGTTTACTGACAACCATAAAATTTGAGCCTTTCACCTGACTCTTTCTTCTTTTCCCCTCGATCATCTTCTCACTTTCCATCCATAATCTCTTCCATCTCCCTTTGCCTCTCCCATTTGCTCTGTTGTGTCATTTGGTCTCTGCTCTGTGTACGAGCAGAGGGGATGAGTGTCCTGGGTTTTAGAAAGTGATATCAGTGTGTTTTCGTAGCACAGAGCTCTTCTTAATGCAGTTTGTGGCCTTCGCTGTCACATTGTGATACATCAAAGAAGCAATGTTTTCCAGGGCTGAGAGCTTCAGGATATAACCTGAGATTTATTGGACACTTGCATTAGATCCGCCGTCTCACCACCTGACCCCCAGTCTGCAGGAGTCAGTGTGTTTATCATTTATTTGTGCATGATGTCATTGTTCTTCCCTACAGATTCTTTGTGTGAATTATGAATAGAGGTCCAGTTAGCATGCTATGCTTTCATGTGAAGAGACGACATCATTCTCTTCACACATAGAACATAGATTTAATTCGACAGGCAGGTCAGACAGATCACCGTGAGAGGTTTTGTCCTCTTCCCACAACCCCTGCACGTCTGATCTTTCACCTTTGCTCCCACCCAGATACCAACCAGTACGGAAGGTATGGGAAAACGCGAGCAGAGGAGGATGCCAAGCGTTACCACAGTGAAAAAGAGGAGCTGGAGAGAGAGAGGGATGGGATACGAAATGCACTAGTGACCCTTCGACAACAGAAGAGGGAGCTGAAGGAGGAGCTGAAGACAGCCTCTGGTAAGACGATGAAAAGCTACACAAATTGTTCCTGGTAATTGCCGGACTTCACTAGATAAATCAGGAAAGCAGTTGCTGAAAATAAGATCAACAGAAGAGAACTAGCACATGCATTGATTGTATGTCCCCTATTCCTAATAACTGGGAAAATAAAGAGACAAGGAGAAATGCAACATTTTTCAAAGCACAGATACAGCCCAGAAGCATAGAACAAATGAAGATATTAGTCACTAAGTCAGATTTTTGCAGCTAGATAGTTCAGTATTTGTCAGCAAATTTGCATACTGCATCACTGCTCTTTATTCAACCCTATATCCTGACCTCTATTATTAGAGGGCCACGTGAGAAGAGAATTCTCCCTTAGGGATAAAGAAAACTAATATTATTAAAACCAACAACATGGTTATGAAAATGTCTTCTATGCTTAATTAACTAATTTCCTCTAGTCCCACTGCCAGTCGTAGCAGAGGAAGCATGCCTGTCACATAATTAGCATACACTACTGTATATCAGGTTGAAGTATTGCATAGAATATATTCATTGAAATCTATTCAAATTAAAATACATTAACATGTAAGCAGTGTTTTAATGCTTGAACATACTTTGGGAAGATTAGTGTTTCATAAAGCTTCATATTTTTTAAATTGCCTTTGTGACAAATGCAAAAACATCCGTCTGAAAAGTAAGTGCCAAATAGACGCAGTGGAAAAAAAGTGGAATATTTGCATCTTAATTGTTGTTAAAAATACATATAAAGGCGGAGACCATAGTTACACTGACAATTAGTAATCCAATAGTGCTTTAAATCTGTGGAAATTTCTTTGGAGCAGAGAAGAGGAAGCCCCTCCTGAACAAGCGAGTGTCCCAGCTGGAGGAAGCCTGTCGAGCCAAAGAGGCAGAGCGGGTCGACCTGGAGCTCCGACTGACTCAGGTCAAAGAAAACCTGAAGAAGAGCCTTGCAGGAGGAGCACTGGGTGCACCAGTGGAGGCTAAACCCCCTGCGAAGGTATGTTTCTTGCTTTATGTGTAACGACACATCTGTCGTCATGCGCATTTCATATGCACTCCTTTACTTTTTCATCTCATGCAGGCATCCAGTAAAAAGATCCAGAACATCTACAGCGATTCTTTACCAGTAAACTGCGCCTTGGAGATGCGAAGGCGACCTCCATCTGTTTACGCCTCTTCTACTGGAACCGTCATGCAGAAAGCGAAGGTAAGGGTGATCAAATTTATCACCCCATCACACACGCGCTTCCTGAACAATTTCTCTGGCTGCCACTGTGGACAGATTTTCCTGTCAGTTTCCACAGAGAGCTAATAGAATCGCAGCAGCATGGACCATCGTCTGATGGGTTTTCACAGCCGACGCATAAACAGACAGTCTTTGTGTGGTGGTGCAGTCACTTTAGACATTTAAAATTGAGTGTTTGGAAGTGTGAGAGTGCATGTTGAGGGATTTGCATGAGAGGATGCAGCAAAAACAATTTACAGATGTGCTTGTGGTTGAATTATTGACTAATCTCATGATTGATGGCATGATGATTTTAACATTATATTGTAATACCTTGCAGCTATTCAACCTTAATTTATTTCTTTAGCCTTTTTAGTTGCATTTATATTATATTTTAACAAAACATATAAATACTTGTCCAGTTTGTCAAACTCGTCTAACTTTTGGATCTGATTATAGGAATATTTTTGAGGTCTTTTCTATAATATCAGTTTATAAATGAGGATATTACATTTTACCAATATTGCTTAGCGCTACCATTTTGCTGGATAAGATAGAAAAGACTCATACACTTACTTTGTTTGCAAATATGTGCCATGAGTTTGGATGTTTTTCTTTTTTTGTGCATGTACTGAACAATTACTTGAATTTATTTTCACATAAATCCCCTGTTTCTGCAGGAATGGGAGTCAAAGAAGGCAAACTAAGAGGAGCTGCATGGAATGGACTGCAGACTAAATGGATATTGGGAGGTGACTTTTCCCACCTTCTCTCCCACTAAGGATAATCTTCCATCTACATCCCCGAATACCAGACCCGTTTCATTTTGGATGATAGAAGAAATGTAGAAACTGTAATGAAAGAAATCAGCCACTAGGTGGAGGTACATCATACTGAATATTTACTCTTCCCACTGCCTTAAAGGAAAATTCAGATTCCAGGGACTGTTTGCTCTCGGTGTCCAGGTATTTTCACTATCTTGAGAAAAAAAGTTTAAAATATAGGGGGAGGGGGAAGCAAGAAAGCACAGTTTATGAAAGAAAGACACAGAAAGTGCATCAAATGTAGTGTTGAGAAGCATAAATTGTGTTGGCACCAGAAATGTTTAAATGTGGGGAAAAACAATGTAAGTAATGTGATGTCTTGGAAGATTAGAGGACGAGAGGCAGTTTTTTTATGCCATGATGTGCCTTTTTTATGCCAAGATTTTTTGTTCTGCCTGTACATAGTGAGCCATGACTACTGTTTTGTATGTTTTATACTTTTATACTGTACTGTGTTTCACTCCTCATCGTCATCGTTACGTTGAGACATGCAGCACTGTGCAAAGGTTCCAGGCACTAAAGTTAAGTTAGTGATGCCATTAGTAGGTTTAATTTATCTGTTAACTTCACGCAAAGTAAAAAAAAATCAGTGAATTCAAAGTTTTCCTTTCAGATATGTTAATGACTTAGTTGTTTCCGCCTTTTTACATGATCTCAGATTGACACATTGATGTTAAAATCATCCCATTTTTTGCAGGAATCCTTCTTCTAGCTTCATTTGGGGTCGATCACTTGCCTCCCTGATTGTATAACGTAATAAAAATCTAAATATCTCAAATGCCTAAAACCTCAGCACATTACTATATCTGATGTATGTATTTGGCTATGTGTCTTGGAGGATAATATTTTATCTTTTTGCCGCTGCACAATTCAGCTTCTCATGTTGGGTTGAAGCTGTGCTATTAAGCGAAACCATCTGCAAACAGAATCCTTCATTCACTTGACCCTCTTTGACACACAATCAAGCACAGTTTAATACTCCATGAGTTACTAACAAAGTGGTGCTCCATATTTCATTTTAACACCTCCTCTGTCGAACCTGTGGTCGATTTTTGCACTTTACTGTTCTCCTACCTGGATAAGGGAATAATAAATTTGCATCTTTTTTTCCAGAAAATCAATCTTGAATCATTTGTTGGCCTAACTTCTTCCTCATTAAAATGCACCGACATGTCCCATTCACTGATTTATTCCTTTAATTTCACATGATATGCTGTGATGTAAATATACAGTATATAGTCTCATACAAACAATGTATTACAGTCAAAACAAGAAAAGTGAAACACGTCAGTCACTGAATGAAGGCAATTCAATGCAGCACAGTGTAATGTGGTGCAGCTCAGGCAGGCTACTGTTTGTAACTAGTTAATTCATCTTCATTTGATCTATGGATTCGTCGGTAGATAATGGAGGCTATTTATCACTCTTACATGCTAATGTTTTAGGAGGCCCCTATTCATACGAGGTCAGTAATACAGTAGCTTTAAATACAAAGCATGATACAAAGAGGAATTTCTGATTTGCAGTCCCAACCCACTTCTTTTCACCAATTTGTAGCCCTAAAAAGGTATTATATGCGTGGTACAAAAGGTTGTGTCAGATCAGTTCAGATCCAGGCAGTCGCCACTGGTTTAGGGTCTCAAATGAGGAGGTAGAGCAGCTTCAGGATGGTGAAACAGCTTGGAACCAGCACTCAGAGCATGAGATAATAAAGCCAATATAAGATATTGACAAAGAGGAATGCTGTGGGGAAAACAGTGCGGGCGTGACGATCAATATTGTGTGGATTTTCCACAGTGAAGACTGATGCCGCCCTACGTGATGCATTCTTCACTGAGGACAAGCCGCAGCCCTGACTCGTCACCTCCTCTTTCGACCCAGTGTGGTTCTTCGGGTCACTGTTGACTGACTGCTCAGCGGGCTCGTCTGCGGTGGAGCCGACGTCCACAGACTGGTTTGGCTGGGTGGAGCTGACGATGGGGATCGAGCCGTTTCCATTAGACTCACTGAACTCCCTCAGAAGGTCCTGATTGATGGATAGACAAATAGATGAACAGAGGGATGGGTGCTTGCATTGTTTTCATTATCTAACATGTAAATTTTTGCAGTGCAAGTGCGAGCATGCCACTGCTCACCCTGTGTAAATCCTCTGATGCAGATAGAAGTGCCTTGAAGACATTTAGCCTCAATGCATATTATTTAGCTCCTTAATTTGCATTTCTGATTTGCATTCAATGGAGCACTCCGTACATGGATAGTAGTCTGATAGATACACAGATTTTGCAGTGCAAGTGGAAGCATGTTGCTCACCCTGTGTAAATCCTCTATAGTCTGGTGCTGCATGGTGTAAAAATGAGCGCAGGCGTACTCCAGCAGGGCACCAAAGATGAAGGTGAAGCAGATGCCCAAGTAAACATCTATGGCCTTTATGAAACAGTTGGCATTGGGCAGGGAGGTGCGAGCGCCCATCATCAGAGTGGTCATTGTCAAGACTGTTGTCACTCCTGAGGGACACATCACAGTTTTGTTATTTTCTGTAAATAGGAATGAGGTTTACTCCTTTTTACTGGCAATGAAATAAATGCAGACATTTCTTTGTTCAGCCCCACTCTCTCAGTATCTTGTCTGATTCCTTCCCTTGCCTTTAACTTTCTTTCGTCTCTCTTCTGGTTTCTTTTCTTTGTCATTTGAACTACATAAGCCTCTTGTATTCATGTTTTCACAAGGCCAGGACAGCTTGAACGTCTTGCTGAATTTGGTGCACTTCTTTTCTTCAACTCCCACTCTACAGGTGACTACTTCAGTTGACAAAAGACAGCAGCAGTTATTGAGTAGCTAAGGTCAAAGTCATCCTTTTGTTTATAGGTCAGATGTCACATAGAAATAGATCTTCAATTTAAAGTTAAAAAAAAATCTAGTCAGTAGAATAGGTAATGTCTTCCTTCAGTCAAATCCATAGTTGTAAAATATGGCATTAAACCAGCATTTTTTTGGCACATAAACTCACTTTTTGTGCTGCATAAGATAAGATTTAGTTTAAATATTATTTTAATTCTATTGTTATGTGTACAAATAAATATAATCACAATAACACCACCTAACCTTACAAGATCAACTAGAGGCAGTCTATGAATCTATATGTAGTAATGATTAGTGTATGTGCTAATATCACAACACGTAAAAGATCTGCTACTGACCGATGCAGGTTCTAGCTGGAACAGAGGACTGGCTGATCCAGAAAGAGATCCAGGAGAGAGCCACCAGCAGAATGGAGGGAACATACGTCTCCAAGATAAAGAACAATACATTTCTGCGCAATGAAAAATGCAGTACCAGCTTCGGGTATTGTCCTGTGGAGAAACACAAAATGGCACACCTCAGCTCTGCGAGAATTTTTCATTTAAGTACTGCGCATGCAAGAGGACTCATGGGGGCTCAGGTATGGTACCTGTTTCATATACAGCCTCTGACACTGATGTATAGTAGCTCTCTACGCTGTACTGAGCCAGCCGCAGCGTGTCCAAGCCCTTCACTGAATCATTCCCTCTGGTCCAGTAGAACACCACGTCCTGGAGGTTGTAGCCCCCTGACAACACAACACACAAGGTCTAATTGCGCTGTGTTCACTCTCACCCGCTCAGAGTAACACTGATTGTTCAGTTGGATACTCACTACACTGATGGTGATGAAAATGGGGATGGTGAGGATGACATGGTGATAATTTATGTCCATGTACACACTGGATGGAGGTCACAGGTAGTACTCACAGCTCTCCAGCTGCAGGGTGCACACCTGTTTGTCCATAGGGTACTTGGTCAGGTCCATGTTGCAGGCGATTGTAGCTGTGATGCTGTTGGGTATTCATAGGCAAATCATTAGCAACCTGTCAAAACTCCTGTGAGAAGACTCCTACACTTCTGATGTAAGGCAGGACCATTAATCATTAGTGTATACAAAGAAGTCTCTTCCCTCGAGCAACAGTTGAGAACAAAGACTCATTTCTGAACTGTCAACTTTGCATTTCAGTATCTGATGCATTAATCATGCATGAGGGGCTACACTGTTGGAATTCACGGATAATCTGCTGTTGATATATTACTTATAACAGTGGACATCACATCATAGGAGTTCTGCTGTTTTACAAAAATGAGGACAGCTTCCTGAATCAGGCAGTATTCAATCACAACTATAAAATCTGACAATGTTAACAGTTCATGAATCAAAATGAGTGAGTATCTTGCACAAAACTGCCCTTTCTGCTCTCAGTTAAGGAGTCAAGTTCTGTAGCAGCAACAAGACAGATTAAACGTCAGGTTAGATTTTTACTGTAACTCTGAGTACTCTGAAAAATGTCTGAAATGTCGGAAGGGTGCGAGACATACCAGAATGCAGCTCCATTCCCTAAAGTTATATGACTGAGTGATGATACATAAGGGATTTTTTGGCTTTTTTTAGTAGAACCTTGAGGCCAATTTACGCTCGATTGCAACAGCAAACAACAACATGAAAAAGAAAGAAAGAAAAAAAATCTAAGTGTTTCCCTCCTTTCACTTTAGCACCATTAGATTTTCTATTTTTCCAGGTCAGTGGCACAGGTTCTGCAAATCTTGTTTTCTGACATGTACAAGACTATTAAATGTCAGGAAATGTCAAATCAATAGGCCAAAACCTTTACAAAGAGTTGTACCGCAGGGCATAGAGAACAGTTCCGTTGCTGAAGATGCGTATGAGGCGGTTTTCTACTGTGACATCATGCAGAAAGGAGCGCTTTGAATCTGGGATGAAGGTGTCAGGGATCCAGAGCAGAGACACGAGGCGTCCGTCCACGCTCACACTCTCGTTTCCCGGGAAGACCAGCCGGGAATCCCGCCAGCGTTGACGGAGGAAGATAGTTGCAGTGTAGTCCTGAAAAGATGATGAAAAGAAGACGATTCATTTCTTTAATTACACACATTGTATCTCTCCTTTTTCATCCACTGACACAACAATGGAAACAAAGAGTGGCATACCATATTGATTTCAGAGATGGCATCAATGCTGGCGATATCAAGGCTCATTCCAATTTCCACAGGGCCTTCTGTAGGACAGAGGCACGGGAAACTTTGAAACACTGACTGCTTTTTCAAACAAAGCCCACTTTGAAATTACTCTTCTATTTTGTACCATTAAAATTGGGTCTGAGGTAGCGGTTGTATCCTTTCATGAGCTTCTGAATTGTTGGCTGAAGCTGCGAGTCGTTCCATTCACCCCAGTGGTTGCTGGAGAACATGCAACCGCTGGAGAGATGAAGAAATCAGATATCAGTCATCAGAAAATTGATTGTAAATGTTGCTGCAGAGCATGTAACTGCATTTTGAATTAATATGGACATCAATATTCATATTTGTTCTTAACACTCTACATGTGTTTTCCAGCTCAGGCTCCTCACCCCTGTTTGAAGGTCAGGAAAAGGATCAGCAGCATGTGCAGCTGGTTCATCATGGATCAGCAGGCAGAGGTCGGCAACACTGCACAGGAACATGGGACAAAGGCCAAGACATGAACACAAACCGCAGCCTACAAGTCATTTTCTTGCACGGCTACAATTTATGGGATAGAACAGTTTCACCATCGGGTGGCAGCACCTAGCTGAATGTGATTGCAAACCTCAGGGGAAATCTGCAGCAGTTCTCACCCTTTGATGTTATAAAACTGGGCTTGTTCTGTGCCCCTTGTAAAATTCACTGGCATCTTGTATTGATCCCCGCCTCCCTGCTCCCATTAATGTACCAGTAGCTGCTCCATTTAGGTTTCACACACGTGCACACACAGAAGCACAAATTGAAGATGTCACCTAAGATGAGGTTTGGAGTGCACTTACATTTTTACGTGTCTGTTTTTATATGTTTTTTGCGTCTTAGTCTTGGGTTTAGTCAGTCACCTACTGATTGATGTAACCACAACCTCATGGTTTATTCACCATGCCTCCCAGAGTACTAATCCTGTCTCTAACTCATCATTCCTTGTTGTCTAGTTGTTACTCACCATGGCTTCCCTCCCTTCTGCTCGTGCAGATAAATCTCAGTGTCAGTAACACACTGCAGCCTTCTTACTTTCACCTAAATTATGCAGTCTCTTATGCATGTGTTTGTCTCTGAGCCATTCCCCAAAGAAAACAGTCTTTGCAAACATTGGATTGACATGTTGACAGCACCTCAGCAAAGTTAATTTATTATTCAATGCATTATTAACACAATGATGTCGTTCTAAATGAGCAGACATATGAACACCATTGATTTCCTTTCTGAATGGCCTAAATAACACTTAAGGAGCTGTACTATGTTGTTGGATCTTAATACATAGTTTTTCTTCATGCCAGTTATGATTAATTCATGCCAGCATATTCTTTTTGGCTTGTTTCTCCTTTTTTTTCCCTTCTTATTTGCCGCTTTGTAGCTTAGGCTGAAGTCTCATTTGTTATTTTGTGCTGTTTTATGCATTTTTCAGCTTATCCTCTCATTCCTCTTCAAGTCCACCGGTGCCTATTATTTCTCTTTTGCCGCAAACTACAGAAAAGCATACTGGCCAATGCATCTCTTTGTTTTCCTCCTCTTAGCTTTTTTTTTCCACAAGTGCATGCACATCCAAATAACCATCTTTCCCATTTCACCTTTTAGACCTCTATACCTTCACATCAAAATTCATCATTCTCAACTGTGTTCTCATCTGTTTTCTTACCTGCCTTGATCTTGTCACACTTCTTCTTTTTCTTCTTCTTCTGGCTTTCTTTGTCCACCTCAGGTCACTCCTCCACTCTTCCAGCTCTATGCTTTGTTTCCTCCTCCACTCTTCTTGTCTTCCTCTGCTCCAAGTGTTGCCAGTGGCTGAGATTGTTTCCCCTTTTCCTTGGTCACTTGTGATGTGTGATTATAATCCCGGTGTTTCCTCCATCTACCAATAAACCACAGTTGCAGGCTAATGTGTAGTCCTGGTGTGTGGGCTACTGCTGGTTGTTTTACTGTTTGTGCAGCTCCCTCCGTCTCTCTGCACCGCTATATTCATCTCCCCACATAGGCTCTGTGCAGCAACCCCCCCTCCATCCTCTCTCCCTCTCCTTCTTTTATGCCACTCAGCATCTCATTTGCTCTGCATCTTTTCTCACTGTCCTCCACCTCCACACACACATTAGCATCTAGTTTGATCCCCATATCCCTTCATTTTTTAAATTGTTGTTAATATTCCCCTTTTTCCTTTTGGCCCTAAATCTGTATCTACCTCCTGTGCTTCCAATTTACACTGGCACTGCACCTCTTTCTGGGCTTGGAAGCTCCTCTCTGTCTCATTCCCTCATACCCTCTCCATCCTCACCTAAAACTAAGCTCCCTTGTATCACTGTCACCATCTGCATTAGATTCCTCTCAGTTGACTGTCTTGACTTCCATAAAACACCCAGATTAAATTTTAGACTCACTTTTCCCTCAAAAAGCTTTAAGAATACCTTCATGTGTGACCATTTCTACGGTAGCGCACAAATGTATGAATTACACAACCAAATTGATGACTGTACATTCATCCTCTTGACGGTGATTACAGGCAATAACCACCAGCAGCAGTAGCGGCATCTTGTTGTTGGTAATAGTGATGATAATTATGATGGGGATGACTTATCCACACACAGCAGTCAACCCACAGCCCAGAGATCCACACGTTTTGTGTGCTAAACAGCCAGTCATTCATCTCCAGTAGTGCTGACATAGTGTGATTAATCTTTATGAGCTCCTCACTCTCCTCTGGCTCTGTAGCAGAGCTTCAACTTTAATTATATAGCCCGATGTCTGAAAACACACTAGCTGGAGCCCCCGCATGTGTGAGAAAACCTTTAGGGCATCCTGCCTTACAGCGCCTTATGAGATTTCTGTGTAAATGTTTATACCTGCTGCAGCGCATTGATCCCTCCTTTGTCAGCACTGACTAATGATGCTAACTGGCCTCTAACGAGCTGATAAGTCACTAACACCAGGTTATTTGGTGCACTAGTACCAGACTACAAAGATCAAACTCTCTTCTTCTTAATTTCGTGCTCTAATGACTGTATGTCTTGAGTAAATATTCTTTTTTAACTCTTGATGCTGATGGCGAGGGGTGCTGCGGAACGACCACCCCATCATCAGACTTGCATCCACCTCAGGAACCATGTGAATTGCACAGGAGAGCCCAGTTCCTGACAGTGAACAAGATGAATGGAGGCAGTTTGTGAAGCACCTGAAGGGGAGAATGTACGTGTTTTACCCGTGAGTCAGGGGGCTAACGAATAATTATAGCCAGAGCAGTGAGGTTAGAGTGGCAGACAACTTAGTCAGCATCCAGCTGCTTACCTCATTCTAACTGTCTGCTTCTTAATTCCGCTGTCACATCTAGATGCGATTGAGTATGCATTCCTATAATTTCTTTCTGCACTTCTAAACCTGAAAAATCCTCATTTATCTGTCTGTCAGCCTGCCCATTTCTCTCACTTGTTCATTAGCTTGCTGATTTTACATAATTTAGTTAGTTTTTCAGTCTGTGTCTTTGTGTTGATGATTGATCTCACGTCATTTTCCCCAATTAGCCTCCTTTTGGCTGCTTTTCTTTGCTCAGTTCAACCTTAACATCTAGTTATCTCATCTAGGAGAAGCTTGAAGTTAAATCCAAATGTCCAAGCTTTAGAAAAGTGACAAAATCCATCGAGGGCTGAAGCTGGCTGAGCGACAAATGGCACCAGTAGGTTTCTAAAAGCCTAATGAATTGCTTTCTGGACTGGGAACAGGCTGTACCAGCTGTACAGAAATTCAGACTTTCAAGTGTTTCCAAGGAATAGAATAATTCATAAATTAATTTCTTTTGAAGAGACTACGTGTTACTAATTAAGTGTAGTCATTACTGCCAGATGTAAAGGACAAAGATAAGCATTATGATCATAGCAATTTACTGCAGAGTTGGGAGCAATAGAGTTGGTGGGACATCATTTTTATCTGAGTAAAATGCTTTTGAGTTTCAGTGGTGCCACATGATTTAGTTAATAGAAAATATCTTGTTAAACACTAATTTTTGGGTTTTAGAAATAACTGATATAATAAAGTTCATATTAATAGGATCTTCACTTGTCTTGGATGCACATTTTTGTACAAGACAAGAGCCTTCTGCTTTCAGCATCACTCATTAAGGTCCAAAAATCAGCGACTCCTCCCGTTTGACCAGTTCCTTAGTTCACCTTTCATTTTTAATACCTACAGTGAACCTTGCTGATGGTAACCTGCTGCCACACTGACCTTTCTCGGGCCATCCAGCTCCACTCACCTGCCATCTTCCATCCACTCAACAACACTACATTCTGTTTTTTATTTTATTTTTTTGCTCTTCTCCATCAATCCATTGTTGCATAACACATTTTTTTTCTTGAAATTCTTTGCCTCCCTGTCTTACCTCAATTTCTCTCTTTCTTTTTTCTCTCTGTGTCTCTCCATCAGTACAAATAAGCATTTTAAAGACACTATGTTTCAGGTGATGTTAATCATGTCTTCCTCACCGAGGAAACAGAAAATGGAAACGTCACTGCTCGTACACTGTCCCGGTGATTTGCTGTCATGTGACAAATGGAAATGTCACAGGAGTGCCCATGAGAGGGACAGAGATAAATCTCTCCTAAATGGCTGTGACGGCTGCCATGTCCAGGAGGATGACGTATGAATTAATGTGGCATAGACGTTTTCCCTCTGAGCCAGCTGTCCTCTCTCCTTTTGACTGTTGTCTGTACTTGTGAGGAGGATGAAGACATTTCTGCAGTCTCTCTTCAGCTGTGAACATGAAATTGTGGTTTAACTGTATTTTTCACACTTTACGATCTACTAAGCAAGGGTTTTGGCTTGTACCTGAAGTTTTACCTGCGACACTGAGTAAGCTATCTACTTTGGTGCTGCGTAGTTTCTCAGAGAATTCTTCTTCTGTGCTTGCACTTGTTGATCTCCAAGTGTCAGGCTCCAGCCTTGTCTCTCTCCTTTTTTATTCTCGTGTTCGCTTTCTTTAAGTTCCTGTCAAACAGAAATCTCACAAAGACTCTTACTGTCAGCCCCTATATTTCCACATCATCCCTCCTTTCATCCCTTTGCTGCTAAATGTTTGGTGAAGCATTTCTCATCTCTCCCTTGCATTTGATCGCTTGTGTGATGTCAGCTATCTGGTCTCTGAAGAAATATATTCACAAAAGTATAATTAAAATGCTTTGAAGAGTGTGTTCATAGAGCATGGAACAACATTCTGTTTGGGACTCTGAGCAGAAACCAAACCTGAAGACTATTAAGCACAAGTGCATTTGGTGCATTAGCTTGTTAAAAGTAGACCCCAAAGAATAAGAAATATCATTTTAAAAAAGATGGCTAATGGGAACCACTGGCTCAGACAGTCCAGGAGCGTTGGAATAGTCTAATTCCTTTGTTACAGACTGGAACAGTCACTTATATTAGCAGCTTTGCGCTTAGTGCTTTATGAATCAATACAAATATGGATCTAATGGTAAGTTCACTGATGTGTTGTTTTTGTTGTTGTCAGTTATGTGAGATTTTCATGGTTTGTGCAGCCAGTGAGTCAAAAATATCCAAACCAATCAGTTTATTCTTTTAAAACACAGACTACATCCATAATACAACAGCATAAATAAAGATCAGGGTCACTGACTAACATTTAAGTCCAGAACACACACTAGAGGTGAGGAAAATTCTGAATTAATTCAGGAGGGGTCACTTTTTGTATTTTATACCTTCTGCACACAAAGACTAAGTGTACAGTGAAGAGTGGCTGAGTCTGCGAAGAAGTGCTGAAGTTATAAAGATGAAAAGATAAAGTGTTTTAAAAGTAGAAGCCACACTACAAACACAATGAGTCTATTAGAAGAACAGCTGTGCTACTACTTTCCCGTGAGAACTTAGGGATTTGAAGTTCAGCCCAGAAGGATGAGAAAAAAGAATAATTCAGTGTGAAATAAGCTGCTAACTCCCTCGATGTTAACATCCCTTATTCTGTCTTTTGCTGGCTGCCCCTTGAAATGGGTGCAAGGTTATTCTAGCGTCAAACCACTAAATTCCCCAAATTGGAAGACATGTGGACAACTCTGTGCAACAACAAAGCAACTGAAATGCATTTTCCAGTACTGTAGCCAATAATGAAAGATAATTATCTTGAAGAACTGACACTGTGACTTCCTGTGAAGACAGGCATCTACCCGAATCAGTAACTCATTTACTGTTTGATCTGAAATATAGCTTGTAGGCCAAAGAAAATGTGCCTGATTTTAACACAATGCTAATTTTGGTCTGCAGATAATATCAAGCAATTACCCATCTCACTCCCATCCTATCTTCATCAAACTTGTGTTGATCTTTTTTATCCTTGGGGATCGCCTTGTACATTGGGAAAATTTTGTGTTGGTGGGTAATGATATGGATTGTATTCTGTTTTAAATGGATTTGCACTGCATTTATTGTGACAGTGTGTGTTGAGCTGAATCTCAGGACATGGGACCTTAAAAACTACACTTCCCAGAATGCACTGGTAGCAGCAAGGAGGTACCTGACACTTGGTGCTTGACACCTGATCAGTGAGCACTGATTTAGAGCACCTGGGAAGGACTGGGAGAAGCTCAGGCAGTCAGGCAAACAATCTTCAGAAGAGAGACACGAGGAAAAAACAAAGAAGATCCAAGTCCACTCATGAATTCAGTCCAAAGATGCCAATGGTTGGTGAAATGTTTATTTGCTTTCTTGGTGATTTGAAATGTTTCTTGATATGGCCAAGTTTATGTTAACTACATTGTATGATTGGTTGATTTAAATGGTTGTGACTAATATGTCAACTTTTTGGTTCTGTGTTTGATGGTATGAACGTTGTTTCTCTGTCTTTAAAGGTTTACAACCCATTGAAATACTATGACCAACCAACTAGAAGGAAAATAAAAGTTTGAGTTGGAAATTTAAATTGAGTTGTCCTCGCGTCCTTTGGAGGGAAAGAGAGGTGGACTTGACAGTGTGCAGGCTATTATGAGTACACATTCTCCTTCCCACTCAGCTCTGCCCTGTAGGTTAGCTGGAGTATTTTATTGGTGCTGTCAGCAGCATGGAAGAGTGAAATCTCCTCTCTATGGGCAGGACCCACCAGGAGTGAAAGTCTTGCTATCACATCAGAAATTTAATTTTTATCTTCCCCTAGCATAGCTGTGGGACTTGACTATTCCCCTAAGCCATCATACTGGCCAACCACAAGGGAATACGAGGCACTTCAAGGTCAATTAGAGTTTGCAATCTCTTGCACAATCAATCAGGCACGTCTGTCATGGGATAATTCCACGATCATTGAGCTTGAACATAAAGAAAAGTGAAATAGGGATTTACATTTCCAGGGAAATGTGTTTAAATGTGCATATCAATGCTAAACCACGAGGCACCAGAGGTAGTTACTTACAGGTGGATGTAGCTTGGAAAAAACTGAAATATAGAGAGGATAGCCTCCAATAAATTGAGGGCCCAAGTGGGAGAGGTTCCTGAAGGGAGAATTGTGCCTTAGGAAAAGCATTTCCACTCCTATTAGTCAAGCTCGAGGATCTTGGACAGTACCAACCTCTTGAGTTCCACCGGTCTGCATCCTGCCTTCATTTTTCCTCCTGTATCCATTATTGACTTAGCTGTCATGGTTGTGGTGTGAAAACAAGCTAGTCACCCCATTTCTTCCTCATTTTTTCAGTGCTGCTATACAATCTAATGAGACTACAAAGGTTATAGCCTAACTCTTGACATTTTGGAAATCTGCTTATTAGCTCTCTCAGTTGGTCATTTATATATATTTCGGTGTAAATTGATGTGCTATTTAGCAGATTTTGTTTCCCTTAGACATGGCCAGACTTGTTTTCCCTAGTTTCTAACCTTTTTTTAAAAAACAAAACAAAACAAATAGACGATCAGTTTTGGCTTCCTATCTACGATGTAGAAAATGTCATACTATACTTGAACAACAAACAATAATTACAGTTGCTCTTCAGCTCTGTGCTTACTCTAAATTACTTCATAACCTTCCTTTCTGGATACAGAATTCTCAGATTTATTACCATGAACTTTAGACATCAGCCATGAAGATATTCTTACATGTTTACATTGAGACAGAAAGCAAAATCTTGTTCTCTAGATGTCTCTTGAGACTTACAAAGTGTGGCAACACTTGCGTGCCAAGACACTGTGAAACACTATAATTTTCTGACTCTGTTTCTCTCCATATCTTGTACTTGTTCTCAGTTGTCTCCATTGACTGGTCAAGTGAAATGTTTTTTCCCCTGCTCCCCTCCTCTGAGCGCTCCAGTCTGTTTATATTGAGTAACTCGTGTGAATCCATCAAGCTGCCTGGTGGATCTCATGGGATTTAATGCAGATCTGTGTCATCTTATCAGCCAGAACCTTTTCCAGAACTGGGGAAAAGGACTGGTCATGGGTGCTAAGTCCACATAGACACAGTTTTGCAGTAAAGAGCTGTTGTACCATAGTTATGATGGATTTTCTGCTTTCTTGCAGATCAAGTCAACCAGGTTGTGGCTGATTTTGTCACCATTCATTTCCCTTTTTCCAGACATGCACTTCTGGATTTGCTTGCTTTATTACTGACCTCATATGTAACTTCTTGGCCGTATTCTCTTTATCAGGACACTTACCTTTATCAAATCAGTCTACTGACCCATGGTCTCTCCTTGCAGAATTACAATGTCTCCCCAGAGCTAGTCCTGTCCCTTTTGCTTTTCTAGGCTACTTGAAATTCAGATGAGTGGAGTGTCAGGAGCAGTTATCGTCTGGACCCCAATGGAATCTCATTTAATTCCACAGTCGAGAGGTGAGGTGTACAGGGAATTGAATTCTGTCACCTTCATCCTGACAGCTCTGATGGACCAGTGACACTGGGAAGCTTGTCTTTGTGCCATGTATTTCATGGGATTTGATAGGTTGTTGTTGGTTGTCTTTATTTTTGCTTTTTTTGTTTGTTTCTAGGAAATAGCTGTTTCTGGTTTCTCTCTGAGCTAACTGCTATTTGAGAAGTTGATATTTTCACAGATCACTATTTTGAGGGAACAAAATCTGTGTGACTCATTATACCATGTTCATGTTTATTTACCCTATTGTGCAACCAGATGTATTTTTGGTTAACGTGTAGACCAGAGTGCGTTTTGTGTGCTGGTAGATTGACACCTGTAGGTAAATTAGAAAACTATAATTTGCATCATGGCCACTGACCACTGAGGTCTTCATCAATGCCACAAAAATTGGTCCATCATTAAGTCAAGTGATGAACCGCCGCTGCTGAAGACATCAGTATGTTTTCTTTTTTTAAAAAGTAGCATGTCTTTGTTGATAACTATGTGTTGCATGAGCCCCATTACTCTAATGAAGCTTCCCAAGGAGAGCAGGATAACGCACTGCTGTCCCTAACTTAGCATCTGCTGCCTCCATTTGCAAATGGCCCATGTCTGATGGAGATTTGGCAGTACCGTCTAATGGCCAGAACCATGGCAGGTTGTGCATGCTGTGCTTTGTATTGGCCTTGTCAATGTGTATTTTTAATCCTTTTACCTTCATGCAGGCCAAACCACTGTTTGGATCTTAAGGGGTGTGCTGCAGAGTATGTGTGTGTGTGTGTGTGTGTGTGTGTGTGTGTGTGTGTGTTGCTGTGGCTGCTTTCTCTTTGTCCTCTGTACTTCCCTCAGGTGCCGCTTGTTCCACTCTTGCAGCAGGTAGAAATGAGCACAGCTGTCCCCTCCTGCTTATCACCCCTGGGAACACAAAGGCTCAGAGAGGAGGCATCACCAGTGCCAATAGGTCATTCAGGCAGCATCTTGACTGTGTGTGCGCTGTTGTTGTTTAGAGCCAAACTTGGATGTGCTTTATCATCATTTAGAAGGAGGGTATTATGTCTTTTACATTGCTTGTTGTCTTGCTTTTTAGTTCATCATTTGTCTTTATTAGGTGTGAATCATGGCTCGTAAGAAGGTTTTTCAGTTTGAGCCATGATGGTTTTTCTGCTAGTAATTAAATTTTGTAAATAAAACAGTACTTATCTGTTTCTCCTGGCTATTTTGTCCCAATTAACATGGAATTGGTACTATCCAACACACAGTAATTCGTAAAATTGATGAAAAGAACGGGAAGACAGCCAAATAGAGAAATTCATTTACTTGTTACCATAGTGACTCAACAAGTTCCTGAAATCCACTATTTGACAATGGATTTGTAAGATACGTTAAAATGTAAGGTTCATTTTGTTGTTTTTTTAAACATTTTGATCACATGATTCATATGTGCAATTAACCCTATATTGTTTTTCCCTATTTGGTTGTGCTTCCAGGATTTGGCAGTGTTTTCTTTACTCACATTGTATTCCAGAATTTGCGTGGTACTTGTATTTGCTTCTCTTTCTCCATTTGTGTTTTCTGTATCAGCAGCTCATTTTCTTTGTTTCACATGTTATCATGTTGGTGAAAGATGTTTCCTAAGTGTTTTTCCTCTTTTTATGTCTTTTCTTAAAACACGTGCACAAGAATAAATACAGCATCCAGTACATTCAAGCCCTTGAGAAACAGCTTCACACAACACAGATTAAGCACAGCAGCACCAAGTAAATCTCTGTGCATCAGAGTTTTAAATCTGGTTTCTGTGGTAACATCCCAGAAATGGAGCACAGGTCGCAATGCATTTTACATCAACCAGCAATGATTGGTTTTCCAAAGCTGAAACGGGTAGCAACTACGGCGAGATACATACAGTAACTAAATGTATGGTAGAGATTATGGCTGAAGAAAACATGTTGCAGGTGCTTATGTGATTACTCGCTGTCGGAAGAAGGTTATGAAGGTTTCCATCGCAGCTTTAAGTTGCAGTGTGTTGGCTTCTCAAAGCTGCCATCCACTCTGGAGGTTATTTGTGAAAAACATATGTTGTCTTCCATTCCTCCCCTCTCATTTCTCAGTTTTTACGTCTTTGATATCCGTCTACGACTCCTCTCCTCGTATTTTAGTCCCTCCCACCAGAGATGTCAGTGGAGGATTCAAGGAGGAGACATAAGGAGAGAGGAGGCAACAGGCATTTAACACAATGACACATCCTTGCCTTGAAGCCATTATTTCAAAGCGATGTCGATTTAATATGACATGTGGCACAGTTGCATCACTTGTCTATTGTCTTTGTTACACTGGTCCCCTACCAGTGCACTTTTATGATCTCTGTCACATGAGCACGAAATGCATCTCTTCATGAGATTTAATATTTGAGAGAGAGCCTTTGAGATGACCAAACTGATTTCCAGGTCACAGGCAGGACTATGGAGGGAAGAGGAGATGACAGGACTGAAATTTGAAATTAGATGAGCATAGTATGCTTACTTTCTACTTCTCCTGGCCAGTGGTGAGTCAGCAGTTGAGGTTCTGGGCTACTGATCACAAAGTTGAATGTTCAGATGTATTTGTGACAAATAAAGGCTTCTTCTTCTTCTCTAGCCCCTTGTGTGCACAAACAATGGGCTAAAGAAGAGGAATTCTCAAAAGAGAAATCTATACTTTCCCTGTTTTTATTTGTGTCAAACAAGGATTTTGGGGGTAACTTCCTGATGAAGTGATGTCCTCAAATGCTTTCTTTTCTCTTGCTTGAACATACCCAGAAATCGTTCCACATCTGCCATCATGGAGAACCTTCGAATTACATAAATGCTTCTCAAGCAGACAAGAAGCAAGATTTTGATTGAGGAAACACAGGTGCATCCTATGCAGAAATCTATTATCAGGTGTGGCGTATAAATGACACACCTTTGTGGGTGTCATTGGAGGGTGATAAGCTGTGCAGCAAGTTTTAGGTAGCTGGTGTCACTCAAGACACTATGAAACAAGGGATTTCACATTTGGCAACTTTGGCTCCTCCATCCTTATAAGGAAGAGACACAAGAAAGCAAGGAGACACAATGATGTAATGAAAGGCTTCAAATCTTTAAAAATGAGCGTGAATGTTTGGTTAATGCTGGAAAATGCTATAAACTGTATCTACAATTGGAAGAACATGGTTTTCACCTTTGTGTAGGTGTTAGTGCCCACGAGGGGATGGTGTCTAAAAGGATCTACTGTACTGATGTGAACTGTCTAAGGAAGGATTTTTCCTGCAGCTGTGGGATCCAAGTCATCTGCATGGTCCAGTAGATTCCTCCACCCACACACAAACAGCCACACATGCACGCACACACACGCACACTGTTTGTGTCCTTTTTTGCCACAGGGGTAAGGACACACCAATTAGTATGCACCAGTTGATTTACTCAAGAACTGGAGACAAGCCCAAGGGGAATATGAAGGTTCAGAAGGCCAACGCTGTGCATCTAGCCTGGACAGACGTAAGCTGACATAAGAGTTGCACTGCACTGAGAATAATTAGTTACACAGTTGTTTCCTGGATGTGTAATGACTTCAGACAGAATTTCAACTGAATAGCCAATTACTCGGCAATGGGCATGAAACTGCCATAGTCGCTGTCATCTCTTTTTTTCTCCTTTGTAGCCACAATCAATTTTCCATTAATTTCTCCCCTGCTGGTTCTCCCACATCACTGTACTCAATATGTAAATTGTTTGTCATACGGGTGATGATCTATCCCCGCCATGTAACCACAGCAACAGCTTTTCAGGAATCAGGAAATGAGAAAACCGTGCTCTCTCACTGACTACTATTCATGTGTGGTTCAGCAATTGGAATTCTGCCTGAATATTCAATTTATTAGTACAAAGTGTTTCGTGCAAACATGCCCACATTGTTTCATGTAAATATTTTGATAAATTCAATCAGACGTGTGTCACACAGTACAAAGTTTGATGAAATTGCTTCAAAATAGCCTGATGTTAGACATGTTGTTATTCTAATTCTTTGAACTTCTAGTTCAGTTTGACAGGAGAGAGGATATTGTAGATTTGACAGACCCTAAATTAACAAAACAGCACAGCAAAAATATGCAGACACTCCATGTGCAGAATATATTTGGACTGATAGGGATTTGTGCTGCACTTTGTTTGGATGTGAGTGTGCTGTTAAAACAATTTATTGACTAGCAGTCTACTTAGGTGTGAACTGGAATCCCTGGGTAGATGAGAATCTTGGGAAAATATATGTAGTTTTAACTGCCATGTGGAAAGTAAACTAATTTATTCCAGCTTGGGAGCTACTTGTGCTCCCTGGTGTTGTCTCACACTTCAGTGGCCTTTATCAATATAAATGGTCTTCTTTCAGTTGTCCTGTACCCTCTTTCCTTTTTGATTCTCAGTCACACCTTATTGGATACTTGTGAATAATTCTCTGTCTTCCACCCACACTTGTTAATCCTCCTGACTATTTTCTTCTCTCTCTACCTCGCTTCTCTAATTTTCTTCATCTTCTTCCTCCAAACCCCCAGATCCCAGACCTATGCTGTAATGTTCTGTGTGTGTTCTTTCATGCCTTATTTATATGGAAATTAGTCAATGAGAAAATGTTATAGTGGTGCAGGGTACAGTACATGTAATGGATACATGTACACTGTGGAAGTGTATATGAGGCTAGTCATCCAGCCATGCTATGATAAAATAGTTGGTATAACTATAAAATCAGCCTGGATGCTTACAAAGTCAAATCCTACATGTCACCGATACCACAGAATACAGTCACCAAAATAATCAGCATCTCACTGCTAATATCACTGCACGGCTCATATATTCCTCCTCATACATCACTTATACATCACTAATATAGTCACTACAATAGATTACATTCTTGCATTTGCTGGATATTCTGGTTTGTGATATATTTATTTGCTCACTTAATGACCATGTCTAAGGATCTTCCAGTGGATTGATTATCTGTCCAGGTTAGCCATGCGTAAAACTTGCAATTCACTGGGACGAACGTGCAATTAATTTTCCATTGATTCCCACTCTGACCTGTAAAATAATGAAAAAGCAAATGGACTTGTTCAAAAAGGTTTTTTGTGCCTTCGTTAGCGGACAACAGAGTGTTGTTGTATTTTGATCCAGTGCCACAGTACATTCATTGAGTTAATAATGCCAGAGATCAACATGGAAACACACAGTGAATTTCCCAACCTATTATAATGCCCTTGAGTGCCCTACAGCGTAAACTTAAAAAGTTCTTTTAGTGGCCACTAGATGGTCTCTTTACATTTTAGAAATCTGTTCCTACACCTGTTTGGGTTGCTACAAATGAAAAGAGAAGCTGGCAAGATTGTATGTCTAAATAGAGCGTTTTATAACGTTGCTTTGTCAACTGAGGTCAAGCTCCAAAAAATGTAATATACTCTGAGAAATCAGAATTACAAAGATACTCACAGGGGAATTTATTGGATCTACAATGTCAAATACAAATACAATGTCCCTTAGGTATTCATTGTTAGACAAATATCAGATGTCAGAGTAGCTCAAACTACTCTTTCTGTAAATACCAGTTTCTAACAGATCTTGTAGTGGATGGAAAAAAGAGAGATTGGAAATAAGAAAAAATACGACATTTTGTGTAATTTTGACAGCAATTATCCAATGCAGACATTGTTCTATTGTTTTTCAACAATTCAAGAACTATTATAGTTCTTAAATGGCATCCTTGAAAACGTTAAAACACACTTTCAACACTTCCTTGAGTATAAAGTGTATTTGTTCTGTTAAAACATGATCATTGTTCACCCACCATTATAACATGGAAACCTACTCTGGATGACTCATCCTGAGCATTTAACAGAAAATTGCGTGAGGGACAAAAATTATCACCTTGTTAGATCTCAAACGAGCTTACAACAGACTGTTAATCTGCAGCGACAGTGTCAAACTCATTTAATGATAAACATGCTGCTCTTTTGCTAACTCAACCAAACCAGAGGCAGATGTGAATCGTTTAACTTCAGCAATAAAATTGGCAGTGTGTGACGAAAACTTAAGAAAAGACTTTAAATTGTCTCATATCTATGTCTAAGAAGATGAGAACTTATCTCTGATTTGTGCAGCTTTTACATATTAAGTAAACAAGTTTAAAGAATCAAAAGTATTTTCTTAATTATGGACTCTGTATTTGTAGGAAAATCCCTCTATCTAACCAGACCGGTGCAGTCAGGAACCTTGTTTATGTTGCGGAAGTCAGAGAAGTGTGTCATAACACAGGTTATGAGGGTTTGGAAGATGTACGTGTCCGACACTGTTGATCATGCAGACCAACAGTTTTGTGAAGACATTTCATGTTGTTCGCGCAGTAGACGTGACATGTGACCCATCAAGGGTAACCTTCAGGCACTATATCGGTAGCAGAATGGCTTCATATTGAAGGTTTTATGATTATAAGTGATGCCTCTGTGGTGCTATTGTCCCCTTGACACCTACTGAAAAGACACTAAAGGTTGGCAGTAAATAAGGTAAACTGTAGGCAAAGAAGTGTCAGCATTTAAGAACATTTTTACCATTCAAAATTTTCATTTATCATTAATAAGAATGATAACTGTCTGATAACAGGCAGGGACTGAGCAGCACTTTAAAAGTTAGAAATCTGCTTTTAAGTTAACATAAAAATGAGTTATTACAATGCATGTGAGTATGAACTAGCTGAAACAAAGAGATCTTAAGAGAACTAAACTCTGACTTGAAAATAATTTTAAAGAAGGCTAAACCTTTTGAGAAATCTGCCAAAGTTTCTGTACATTGTTAGAAAAACATGCATTGGCTTAAAAGCAATATTTTTTGTAAATGCATGTCTTGTTTAGTTGCATACATTACTGAACACATTGTGTCTGAATACAAAGCAAGGAGGAAAAAGCAAAGAGTTGTCAGACAACCTTCTCTTTAACAAGCACCACAATAAATACCAGAAAAAAAAAACATAAAGATAAATAAATAAAGAAGAAACCACAGCAACCACTCTGAATATTAAAACTGTGAGGTTTAGCATATGGCTTTATATTAACATATGCATTATGCTATTTTTTATGAAAAAAATGTATTGTTTTTTTTTTAGTTCTCTACCAAGCCAACCACAAGCACACGAGTGTTTCTGCCTGAGGCAAAAACGCTGAATGCGAGCCATAGCTGAAGACTAATTGCCACATTTACTGACTGGAAATTGAGCTATGCTTAGCTTGTTTGTGTATGCCTAATGTAAATATATAGATTAGGTATAATATATATATATATATATATATATATATATATATATATATATATATATATATATATATATATATATATATATATATCTCATACCTAATCTGCTGTTTTTATGTCAGAAAGTTATTTTATATCTTGCTCCAGAAAGAATAAAATGAGCTAAAACTCCCCGAGAACAGTAAACAATGGCACCTGGTATTTATATTTCCTCTTTTCCTCCAGGTATAGTGAGGGAAAAACACGAAGTGAAATGTCTAAATATGCAGTGCACGTTTGCTTTAGTCCTGTTAGGCTTCATTTTCTGGATTTTCCTCCACAGGATTGTCATAGTGCGCTCAACGTGGCCTTGGACTCATTCCTCATGTGATATAGGATAAGTTTTGATGAGCCAGTGACACAACATGGAAAATCAAGAGATTAATGTTGTCATTAGGATTCAACCTCTGGGCCCTTTCTGGATATGTGTTCAGAATTTCATGATGCACTAATATAGCACAGCTGTGGCTCAGGTGTTAGAGCAGGTTGTCTACTAATTGCTGCCACTGATAGGCGAGTTCCTCGCATGGCAGCTCTGTCGCCATTAGTGTGTGAGAGTGTGTGTATAAATGGGTGAATGAGAAACATATTAAAAAGCACTTTGCAGAACCTATCCAAAGCTTAAAAGGTGTTACATAAGAGCACCCAATTTACCATAGCGTCCATCTCAGAATTGTCAAGATATCTCTAATTAATGATGAAAAAATGAGAGGTCAGTTTGCCTCATAGTCTGGGATATGAATCTGAATACAAATTTAATTGCAATGCATCTAGTAATTGTTGAGATAATACATTTTGGGCCAAAACGGGTGGACTGAGAGACTGACAGGCCAACACTGCCATGTGACCAGCATTACTTATAAAGACTACACTACCAGTCAAAGGTTTGGACACACTTTCTCATTTAATGTTTTTTCTATATTTTCATAACTATTTACAGTGTAGATTCTCACTGAAGGCATCAAAACTATGAATGAACACATATGGAATTATGTAGTAAACAAAACAGTGTGAAATAAATAAAAACATTTTCTATATTTTAGATTCTTCAAAATAACTTTGATTACAGCTTTGTACACTCTTGACCTTGTCTCCATGAGCTTCATGAGGTAGTCACCTGAAATGGTTTTCACTTCACAGGTGTGCCTTGTCAAGGTTAATTTGTGGAATTTCTTGTCTTCTTAGTGAGGTTGAGACCATCAGTTGTGTTGTGCAGAAGTCAGATTGGTGCACAATTGACAGCCCTATTTGACAAATGTTAGAATTCATATTATGGCAAGAACCAATCAGCTACGTTAAGAGGAATGACAGTCCATCATTACTTTAAGAACTGGAGGTCAGTCAGTGCGGAAAATTGGAAAAACTTTCAGTGTATCCCCAAGTGCAGTAGCAAAAAACATCAAGCGCTACGACGAAACTGACTCACATGAGGACCGCCCTTGGAAATTTTGACCAAATTTGACCAAGAAGGAGAGCGATGGAGCGTTGCGTCCGATGACCTGGCCTCCACAGTCCCCTGACCTAAACCCAATCCAGATGGTTTGGGATGTGATGGACTGCAGAGTGAAGGAAAAAGGACCAACAAGTGCTCAGCATCTTTGGGAACTCCTTCAAGACTGTTGGAAAACCATTTCAGGTGACTACCTCATGAAGCTCACTGAGAGAATGCCTAGTGTACAAAGCAGTAATCAAAGCTATTTTGTAGAATTTACAATATAAAACATGTTTTCACTTAACATTTTTTTGTTTACTACCTAATTCCATGTGTTCATTCATAGTTTTGATGCTTTCAGTGAGAATCTACAATGTAAACAGTCATGAACATAAAGAAAAAACATTAAATGAGTAGGTGTGCCCAAACTTTTGACTGGTTGTGTATATATTTAGACTTTTATTCGGAATTTTAAACAGGTCATTGAGAATGATCTGGTTCAATACTGTCCATTATATTAATTAAACTGTGACAAAGCAAAATACTCAGTATGTCATGAGTTTTAAAAAAAATTGGGGCTAAAATAATACAAGGGCTACATAAGCCCACTTTCTCATTCAGCTCAGCTGATGTGAGATATATATATACACTTTATCCCCCCCCCATCTTCCTTCTTCTCCCTCCCTCACTGTACAGCCCTGTTCATATCGCCATGTTTACTGCATGTTGACATGGAAAATATTTTAGGGTGAAATAGGAATGATTCATATATACACACAGTCTCACTGCGTTCTGTGTTTGTCTTCAAACTTCACTTTTTCCTAAATCGTGTATATAAACCACGTTGAGGAAGGGGAGATCACTCACTGCCTTATTCTCTGGACTCTGAGACACTAGGATGCACTAATATACAGGGAAAGAGCGGCTGGATTTTTAATGTGTTTTTTCTTATGGAAAATGATGGAATTTGGGCAAAGTGGGACTTTTCCTATATGGACTAAGGCTGCTGGACATTGGAATATTCAGGCATTGTAAAGGATTATATTTTAAGCAATTTAATCAGGAGCATTCAACTGTTTAATCATTAATAATGGAAAATGGAACACATTTAATGTGTGTTGCACTTGTTCCAAAAGCACTTGGATGCTGTGCTCTAAAGAAACTGCACAAACTCTGGTATTTTTCCACTGACCTCTGACGAGCAAAGAAAACTTAAAGGTTGCTCAGTGACTTCCAGACCAGTGGAGGCCGATTTCACTCCTTTCATCACCTGTATGCGTGTGTCTGGAGTGTGTGTGCATGTTTACACATAACAGCAAGCTGGTAAGGCAGACCTGTGGCAGTGAGCATGACGACATGTCTCCAGGCTTCACGTTCCCTGCCTCCGTTTACTAAACAGCTTTGATAGGACATGACTGTTTTAGTAAATAGAAAAGACGCGTGTGTGTGTGTGTGTGTGTCCTTGTGTGTGTTGTCGGTTGATTTGTTACCAGGTAGAATTAACTTTTTGTTCAACGTAGCCGTTACACAAATGTCAAATAGTGCATCCCTCCACTTTGGAAGGAATAAACTTGCCAAAATTCATCCACTAAACAGTGAGGAGTGATTTTCTTTTTACATATCTATAATCAGGACAGTTCCTACACACACAAATCTGTCATGCATAACAGCTCTGGCATAATCGCTTTCTGTCTGAGTTTATATTATAAACACTGCACACTTGTATGCCTTGCACTGCACAGATGCGCGCACACACACACACACACACACACACACACACACACAGACAGACACACACGTCATTTGTGTGTGGGTGCGTTCCGTTAGTTCGACAGGTGTGTGGAGGACTGCCACGAGCCGGGCAGCAGGTGGAGATGAGGATTTATAGATTTTAATTGTGTCTTGCTGTTGAGCAATAATTTTAGTGCCTGAGGCAAGGAAGGTCCATAGCTAGACTAGCTTATGATTGATGGATGTTGGTGTTGCTCATCCTTGAATTATACAGAAGCCACTGTGTCCCACAATATATGTAAATTACATTTCACTAGAATTTCCTGTCAGCTTAATTTTGCATCATAATCAGTTTTCCTTTTCTTTTGTTTTCTTTTTTTTTTTTGCACTGAGCTGAGGTGAAGATAGAAAATTAAACAGCTGTTGTGAGTTTTACACAAGCTAAGGTGCAGCTCTGTACTGTGAAAAAAAGCATGAGAAGAAATGCCAGAAGGAAAAGAAAGCATAATAATTGGATGTTATGTCAAGTTAGACAAGTGTGTAATCTGCAAATTAAATTAACTGTCTACATAAAGCAAATATTCAGCACCAGTGAACAGACAAACAGTTGAGGGAAGTTCCAGGAAGGTAGTGTCTTCAGTAAGAGCAAATTGACTCTGGTGTCAGGCAGCCTGTAAGGTAAATCCGTCAGGTTTTACCGTTTCTTATCAGCAAAGCTCCATCTACAGCTCCACATTCTCTCACTGAACTTGTCATCCCCATGCACACTGTGATTATCAGTTACAAATTTGCATCAGTTTGAAATTGTCTGAATAAGACGGCAGAAGGCTGGTGTCTGCTGTTAATAAAGTCCTTGAGACGAAAACCATAGTGTTTCTGTTGACAGATACACTCAGGGAGAGCTCACGTTGGATCGGCCAGGCAAGAGGCCTCCTCTATTTCTGATGATGCATCTCTCACCTGCCAACACAAAGTTTGAAAAAGAATGGTGAAAAAACACAAGCTAATTGTCTGCACAAACTACTCAAAGTGCCAAGACAATTTGGAGTGGCAGTGCAACATGTTGGAACAGCAATATTTTAATATTTACTGTACTTTTCTCCTTGATCCCCTTTTCTCTTTACTTATCTCCTGCGTCTTTCACTCTGCCTTCTTTAAAATCCTCTCATCCAGTCTGAAAGCAAGAAATCTGCAGGAAAAGTTATTATATTTGCATATGAATGACCCCCTGAGTGCACTTTAAGGCACAGTATGGGACAGGATATTTCACACAGTTAAATCAGATATGTCTGACACAACTAATAAAGCATGACTTTATGATCCATCTAAGTGCAGCCTCATCGTCTTGTTTCAAATCAGTTATGCAAATTTTGACAGGCTGACCTCCTACCACTAATACACTTGTGCCAGGATGTTAAATTCCACTCAACATGGGCTTGAAGTGTCTGCTCTTTTCTTTTTCGCCTTTCTTTTCTTGTGTTTAGTGTAAATGGCTGTCATGCTGCCTGTGTTTCAGGGTAAACAGAGGCCTGAGGGTGACATCGATCAAAGGGTTTCTATTTATTTAAATAGCATATGTGCAGATAAATCAATGAACACAGTAAGGAAATTTATTGGAAAATTCTTTCAAGCACAGTCAGTTTATTTTTCTTATTTAACCAGTAAAAAAAACTGTTACTAATTGGTTAGTTGATGATTATGTTGAAGTCTAAATTTGGCAGAGTAGTACATAAACAACACATATATACATTAATACATTTCAATGCAATGTTTGAATATGAAATCAAACCTCTGATCTATTACTATGTGGATTACAAGTGCAGTATCCAGACATACAGCAGAAAATTGCATATAAAGTTGAATATAAAAATTTACTGCAGTTTTGTAATCTATATATCTCTATTATTTTTCACTCACAACATTCTTTACATTACCCTATGTATATTCTTCTATCTATACCACAAAATAGTGTTTGTTTTTCCCTTTCTTAAGTATTTTATGTATTAATGTCAGTCACAAAAAAGCAAAATTTTCTCTGTGCAGTTAAAACCTGATGCCCTGACAATGAAGCTGTAGTTCTACTAAATATATGCCTTTTGTTTGTTCAGAATTCTTACTGGTGGGAATTTGAATAGCTTCATGGTAGTAAAATTTACCCAGCAATTATGAATGAACACGTTGAGCACTGTGACTTTTTTCATTTAGCAGTTATTTCACATCATCAGCATCTTTTCTGCCTTTTTACAGTTGCTCCCCTTTGCCCTAATAAAACTGCTTACATGCAGTCAGCAGTATCTGTGCATGAATGGTGTGTCACAGGGTGGGATTTTTGGAGTTTAACGCAGGGAAGAGGGACAGCATGGGAATGTGGAGTTTCACCGTTTAGGAGAATCAGTTAACTATCCATCACACAAAGATCAGGTTACACAGACATGCAGGTTCCACACTGCTGGTCATCGCTTTTCTGGCAGGACTGTTTTCTGTCAGTAGGTGCTTATTGTGTGGTTTTACCTTTCTCCTGTTTTACATTGTGTTTTGTGTGAGTGTGGGAGTGTGGGGTGAGTTGTCTCGGTAACCCATCATTCATTCAAATTCAGAAAAATAATGCAACTGTAACTCTAAAACCTTTTTTATTCATATCAAAAACACATTACATACAGCATATGCCATACATTCCAAATCCATTTTGTACAATAAAAGTTGAACAAACAACCCAACAATCCACATGTATAACGTTACACAACACATTAACATATTTACAAAGTACAATTAGCAAATGTGTATCACACTTCAAGGCTGTAAGTTAATCAGATTGTTTAAAAAAAAAAAACACGACAGAATGTCTATACCTTTTACTTGTTCTTGATCTTTCACAGCAGTGAGAACACAAGCTTTGTAGACAATGGTGTAATTTAACTACTCCTCTAAATGTGCTGTCTGAGCGTTGAAACAGTGATACCATCAAAGAATCACAGATAGCAGAGTGGAATGGCCTGATGTCAGCAGATCAGACCTAGGATCAGTTAATAATGAGTCAGATCTGATAGAGACTAGCTTTAGTTTGAATAAAAGCTGACTGAGGATCTGATAGTGAGGCAGACTACGGTTTCAGCGAGTGACAAACGTAGTTGGCTGCAGCTGACTCAGCTGTTCCTGTGGGAATCAAAGCCTTTCGACTCTGCTGTCACACGCTATAGTGATCGCAACTGTCTCAGTCAGCGCAAACATACCTGCAGTTTGTGTGTGTGTGTGTGACAACAGAATCTCGCTTAAACAACAGGCAGGTAACATTTCTTATCAAGGATCTTTTCAAACACAACTTTCCCCCCTTCAGTGTCTTATTAAACCTCTGTGCCCTCGCGGTGATAGATGATGCCTGTCGAGCCCAGTGTGGGATAGAAATGCCCGCCGGAGCCACTGTACTGGCTGAGGATGGGGCTGGTGTAACCTAAGGAGGAGTGGGTGGGTGAGGAGGAGAGCCCAGGGGGAAGTGGCACTTGTGGTACCCACTCCGGGCCACCTGAGTTGGGGGAGTAGCCACTAAAGCTTCCTGGCTGCGTGGATCTAAGAGGTCCATCTAAAGGAAGGTTAATCTGCAGCGGCCTGCTTAACCCATCACCTCCCACATCATTGGTTCCTCCAGCAGACACTCCAGACATCTCGGACAAGAAGCTGCTCAGGCAAGGTGCTGGACCTGACAATGACGGGGAGGGAATCCTGTCCGGTGTGGGAGAGATGTTCAGGCCAGGGTTGCTGGAATGTTTGGGGCTGCCCCTTTCGCTGTCACCTGACTCTGGTGTCCCTGAACCGCCATCGCCACTGGAGAGGGAATCGGACTTCCTCTTCCTTTTGCGACGGAAGTTTCCATTATCAAACATCTTTTCACAGTTTGGGTCAAGAGTCCAATAGTTGCCCTTACCTGTGATATCAAAAAGATTTGAAAATATGTAAATAGATTTAATTACTCACATAAGAGAGAAACATTTAAAGCACGGCCTTAAATACAAAAATGATAAGAAACAATTACCTGGATCATCCTCATCTCTTGGTACTTTTTTGAAGCAGTCATTGAGTGACAAGTTGTGCCTGATGGAATTCTGCCAGCCTGCTTTACTCTTGTTGTAGAAAGGGAAATTATCAGCGACATATTGGTAAATTTGGCTCAATGTCAGCCTTCTGTCCGGGGCTCCATGGATAGCCATGGCGATGAGGGCAGAATATGAGTAAGGGGGCCTGACCAGCTTCATCAGGTCTTCTTGTGAGGGCAGAGAGAACCAGCTCAGCTCCCCTGCGGGACCCCCAGCTCCAGCTGGACCCAGGTAAGGCCTCTGCATGCCATAGTGCTGAGGGACAAAGGGTGGACCAGGATTACCAGGAGGGCCGGTGGTGGCCAGGTACGGCGGTGTGTTGATCCCAGAGCCGTTGAACCAGAGGTAAGGGTTCGGGGAGGAGGTGGTGTAGTCGCTCAGGTCGTAGGAGGTTGGAGTGGTGCGCTGAGGACTCGGCAGCGAGGGAGGAGGGTAGTAACAGTCACCGTACATGCTGAGCTCAGGGGGCTCCTGGCCGAGGCTGGGAAACTGTGGGCCACACCGAGGAGGAGACTGGCCCTGGCCCTCAAATGAAGACATGGTCAAGTTTCTTCTCACCACACAGCTTCTACTTGACCCTTTGCCTTTGGATGTCCTTTGTCTCAAAACCAAACTCTTCTTGTGCTGATTTTGTCGTCTCCAGAAAATCTTCTTTCTTGTTCACTCCTCTGGAGATGTTTGAATGCAAGCTCAACCAACTGATTGTCTCTAAGGTTCCAAGTGTACTCTTCTCCACTCTGTTCTTGTCTGTTTGCCCTTGCAAAATGTCAAGATGTCACCAGTCATACCTGCTTTATCTTTCCCCCTGGAAACGCCCATTGTCTCGTTTGATTGGTTGTTTTCTCAGGTGAGTAGTCTGTTCCTGCTTTCTCTCTGTTTTTTTTTCCTGCTGTCAGCTAGTTTAGTCCCTCCAGGGTTTTTTTCACTGTCAATTAAATGTTTTTCCACTCATGCTGTTGGTCCAGCATTAATTAAGTTGAGTCATATGAGATTTTTTTGGTGACAATGAGACAAAGTTAAACAGACTGAAAAAAATAAATGAAGAAATGTTTTTATCCCTTTATTAGATTCAAAAATATTTTTTTTTTTTACACCTGATGCTTATTCTGCTATCATGGATGGATTTTTAACAATTAAAAACAAATAATCCTCTACAGTAACGGGAGACAATTTTGTGAACATTTTGTTACCGTTTCCCTGTTTGTCTCGGATATATAGAACATTTAATATTACGCTTAAGTGTTTTATTTGGAAATTCTGTAAATGACAATACTCCTAAAGAATACATAAGTCAGGAATTGGCAGCAGTTTTAAGGATTGTATCTCAAAATAGTGACAAAGTAAATATAATTTTAGGCCCTGTAACTGTAGCAGATTGGAACTATTTCATTTCAAAAAGGCTAGTCAATCTTCCACATTTGTACTGGTTGTCTAATGGGTCTAACTGAATGCTTATGTTTTATCTTTTAATAATGTTCTAAGTTCTGTATAAAATAGCACACCTACATAAAATAGTATTTTAAAATGGCTAAAATATCTTAATGGTATAAATGTTAAAACTTATCCCGCAAAAATCTAGAAGGTTTGTCAATTTTTTCACGTTAACGTTTTTTTCCCCCTCAAATAACGCGAGAACTTCGTATCCGGAGCGTCAAATCAACTTCATGTCGTAAGTTTTAAACATGAATTTAGATCAAAAAAATACCTCTTAACCACACACTACGTCACGTCAGAGTCAAGCTAATAATCGTAAATACCGTTTTACTTCTTGAAATATCACTAATGAGTGAGAATAATCACTTTAGACGAGGGTACGTTTGCTAACATTTTCAGAATAACCGCGCTAGTAGCCTCGTAAGCTAACTAACGGCTATCTTTGTTGACATGACGAGCTAACGTCAAGGAGGCTTGTTAGCGTCAGCAGATTATTACCTGTATGACGAGCTAACAGTTGCATAAAACACCATTCCCGTTTGTAATTTAGATGGTCGATTCACCTTCATCCCACGAACTTCCACGAAGCAGCAACGACGACTTGTCGGAGCTGAACAAGGATTTGGAGAGAATGATTGAGGACGCTGAAAATATGTCAGGTATGAAACTTTATGTTGTTTCAGCGCGACACGATGCCAGGCAAGCTTCTTATAATGTTAGAATAAACGATTGCAGGCAGTTTTGGGTTATGAGTGCGAAACTGTGGTTACTAACATGAATGTTTGACAACTCCACTGCCATCCTCTTCTTTTCTGTCCACCTGCAGTGCAGCTGACCTGGATGGCTTATGACATGGTGGTACTGCGGACCACACCCGAGCTGGGGGACGCAATGAAGAAACTGGAAGAAGCGTATCACAGATGCAGAGATGCTCTTTGTGGAGACCCAGACCAGAAGCCAGAGATGGATAACTCGTCCTGATTCTGCTGCCACTGTACCTGCTCAAATATGATGGTTATTATCAGAGTTTTCAGTTCTCACGAATTGCACTGAGGTTGAATTAAACTGCGACTGCATTGTGTTCAAGTTAATGTTGCAGTTTCTGCAGCACTGTTTTTGCACGTTGGTGTTTTGTGGGTCTTTATCACTTGCTTTTGTTGGTGTTTTAATGTTTATTGACAGCTATCACTTGGTGTTTGCATGTCCTGCAGTTGTTTTCTAGGTATGGAAGTGCTCTAATATGTTCAGCCTCTTGATTGAATAAATGAATTCAAATTGAAATAAGACTGTGTTTTGTTGTTTTTATGGTCACATTTCTTTTTTTAATCGTGGTGTTTGTGGTAATATAACAACAGCATTTAAACTTGCATTCCAGCTTTGTGAGATTTTGTGTATAGTATATAATGATGTTTTGTTGTATGTAAGCTCTTTTCAGATGGACAACACAGAAAAGGCTGCAGAACAAGCTACCTCCACAGCCTGCATTGATCTGGAAAACATACTGAGAGGGCTGGACTGCTTGTCTAACTGCATGGATCAACTGGCAGGTATGTTTGACTGTTTTTCTCTGTCTTATTGTAAACCTCCGAAATGTCAACAAAGCATCAATCTTGCCAGTAAGATGTTCTTGACAATTGATTTGCAATTATGCAAAGCGCATGATGAAACTACTATCTTAGATCTGAAATGTGACAGCTAAAAGTGGATTCTTGTACACCAGCTTAGCCTTGCTTGTAGATGATAGCGGTCCAGAGTTACGTGATCTCTGTCAGATTGTACTCTGCTGATGGATAGATAGGAGTAACTGAAGAATTTCACACGTATGTCCATCAGGCTGTCTGATGTCAGATATAATGTTGCAACTTCTTTTTTTGCCAGGGGGGACAGTTGTGGGCAAAGAGGCAATCGGAGTATTATGTTTACTTGTCTTCTTTGATTATAACTATTTGCTCATTTAAACGGCTCACAGCCTGGAAACAAACATCTGAGGTTTGTTATATGTGTAAACTTTTGTAGATGGAATGATTTGTGACACTCTTGGCACTTGATTCTATGTCTCTTCATAAGATACTAGTGATGTAGCATGTAAAAGTATATGCACCTACTTTGCCATTTTGTATTAACTAAAAGTCAAACCAAATGTGTTCCTGTCAGTGTAACAGAGTTTTAAAAGAGGATGCTACTTTTCAGTTTGTAGACTTAAAACCTTTCCACAAAGATTTAATGCTCAAATGTGTTTTTCCAAGAAGCCTGTTGTTGTGCAGAGCATTTTTGGAACAATATTACCTATAAACACCACTCTCAAATTTGCTAAATTTAATATGCACAGTGACATCTTTTTGTAATTTTGTCACTTTTACAATGTAAATTTGTAAATTACTTTGTATAATGATATAGGGCTACAGAAACATACTTTACTGGCAGTTGCAGTAAAACGTGAGTGCGTTTTGAAATAACAGGAGAAAATAGAGAGGAACACAGTATTTATTGTTACATTTTTTTCATTCAGGCAGTTTTGTCTTAAGTGCAGTAATAGTTGGTGTACACCTGAGGCAATTGTGAAACAAGATACTTGCTCTCTGCTTGCAGTGCAAACCCATCTGAGACACTGTGATCTGATCGTTTGTGTTGGCCACCCTGACAAGCTGGCGTTTCTCAAAATCGAAGAGGCAGTGAAGCAGCAGCCCCCAGCTTGACCAGAAACTGAGCTGTGAAGAACGAAGGTAATGCGGTGTGTCATAAATGCACAGTTTAGCAAAACATGCAAGCCATCAGTCATGTGAAAATCATTCTTTTTCTCTCATTCGGTTTTCTAAAAATATAGGTAAATGTAGCAAAAACAGGAATTATATAACGCTGACCTTTTAGATTGTGGCATTTGTTTAGATGTTCCTAAAATTTTCTGAACAAGCGACACACATGCATACACACAAATTATGATATACAGACACGTAGACCAACATGAACACCTACATTTAGTATGGCGCTGATGCTGGTCATAGTCCCGCAGGGTGCAGCAGGCAACATTGGGGTTTCTCTTCAGAATTGTGGTCTAGGGCATCAGCAAGCTGCAATGGGGTGTGTGCGTGATGTGTAATCATCTCCTTCACTCCAGGGAAACTCTGTAGCACAACAGAACACACAAAAGATGACAGGGACCTAATGACGCAGAGCAGCACAAGTCAGCATCAAACATTCCCCGAGGCATGCCACAAGATGTGAACTTTTCAGTTTACTCTGAGTGAGCATACTGACTTCATCCTTTCGTTATAACATTGCAGATAATGGTATCATCATTTTTGGTTCACCTTTGTGTTGTTGAGGCCGTTGCCGAGTGAGTAGGAGTTGCCTTGGTTACGGATCTTAATGTTGTAAACCTTGCCATGGTTCAGCAGCATCAGGGTGTAGGGGTGCTCAGCCAAGCCTTTGGAGCTGTCCCTCACCACAAATGCTCCATCCTGAAAGACACATACATGTAGAAAACCATGCCACACACACAAACCCATCCACCAGTTCACATTATTGCAATCCTCTAAAGTCTTGATTGCATGTTTGTGTGTATATCTTTTGCAGAATAGGAAGGCTGAGATTTATGGGAATTTGAGAAAGCAGCATCTAACCTTGTTCACATCTCTAAGGATGACTTCAGCTTCATATCTGGTCATCATTCCTCCATACCAGCTGGAATCCAAATCCTGGATGGACCATGATAGAAAAGCCATAGTAAGAGATTAATTAGACAATTCTGGCTTGTTTTCTGTTAAGTGTCAGAAGAATTTCGTTTAAAAAAAAAAAAAAAAAAAAAAAAATCACAGATAATTCCGACTAGTCAGCCTAGTCATTTAAAAGCAATTTTACTTCTCACAATGGATATGAGTTCCTATTGTTGTATTATTTTTACAATGTCGCCATCTGCTGTTTCCATTCTGAAAGTGTTGCTGGTGTTTATTTAAATAGATGGCCTTGGCACTAACTGGACTACTGTGTCTGTCCTCTCATTAGTATGTATGGAAACTGTGGCTTCATTGTAACTTCACACAGTATTTTTACCTTCTTTGGATGCGGTGTTGAACTGTTCCTCATAGCTGGCTCTGGAGAAGCTGGAATGAGTTCACCTGGCCTGGGAGGGGAGGGACTAAATGCAGAACAAGTGAGAAAAGTTAATCATTCACATTACCAAGGGTCAAGAGATGGTTAGACTCATAAACTGTTTAGATTTTCCTACCTGTGGGGCTCATCTGTAGGCTTAGAGGGCCTTCGATGAAGGAATTTGTTTCTAAATGAGCCAGGAACCTTGACAGCACTGCCCTCTTGTGGACATTTTTGATAATATGAAATGTAATTGTTTAATATTGTGCCAAAATTCAAGCATTTTTCTGTTGAACTACAACAGCCACATCAAAACATCACATAATACATATGACATACTCAATTTTGTAACGTCTCTCTGGGTTGGGACAGGTTGTCCAGGCTTTTTAGTCTTGTCTCTATGTAGATTGGACTGGGGAGCTGGCATTACAAATGGGGGAAAAAAGAAACATTTTACACAAGCTTTAGATCAGCTGCCGTTCTGCCAGGAATAAATAAAAAAAATAGCATTGTAACTGATAAAACAAGTGCTTGTGGAGTGAATAAATCACCTGGTGCTTTGGAAGATCTTTGAGGGATGTGGTTCCTTTGGGGCTGAGGTGGTGGATGTTTTGAGGTTCTCTCAGCAGGCAACGGTACACAAACAGGATCTGAATATATTTCTTTAGTTATGCATGCAGGAAAAATTACCACCAGTTCTGATTTTTAAAAACTAAAGCATGGATGTTTTCACTTGCAACTGCATTTCTTTGTGCTCGGCACTATTGTCAGAGCTCCTAGCCATTACCTCTATGACAGTTTGGAAGTTTAGGCAATCTTGAGAGTCGTAGTGGCGTCATTATTTCTGCAGCGGCAGGCAGGTTCTGGTGAAATTCGTATGTCTCCTCACTGTGTTCTTGCTCAGCTATTTGTGGCTCAGTTAAAGCACAGATGTAGTTGTCTGGTCCAGGCTCCTCGTCTACACCCTCATCGTCATTATCATTTTCATTGTCCTGATCACAGCCCAGACAAATAATTTGCATGGGATCACAACAGCATTTTTTCCCCTTTGCTATGTGTTACATATTAAGTGACATAACTTGGATAAAATCACATTCTTTCACCCCGTTTGTGATAAAATAGTTGCAAAATTTTATTTACACAAAGCTAACTTACAAACTCGTCAGAGTCCCAAACTTCTTCCTCCTGGACAAATACTGTTGGAAAGTAAAATGTAAAAGGAACTCTGTCAGGCCAAGATAGCTATATTGATGTTATGGAATTAGTTGGACTGAAGCGTTATTTACCTTGTTCTGGATACTTCTGTGACTTTGATCTGCACGAAAAACAAAGATGAAAGTTATGCATTGTTGTTTAGTTAGTCACGGAATCAGCTGAAGTCATAAAATACAATTTGTTTCCTTACTTATGTCCAAAGGATTTCTTCTGCTGTCCCTTGTTGATTTCCCTTTGGATCTTGGTAATTATTCTGTAAAGATAGAACGCTGAAACATTAGTAAAATATTAAAATCAAAGTTACCACTGTGCTGCAGAGTGTGATGTATTGTGATGCACTTTTTCTTGTTGATCATTTGTCAGTACTTTGATATAAATAAATATGTCTTTAGTTCGACTCACGGAACATAGAGGCTGGGAAACGCATGAAGTTCACTCTCCGTCATGTACTAGATTATGTAGATTTGCATATTGTAAAAGTTAGAAAGTCAGAGTGTTTCAAAATAGTGAAAGCTAAAAGAAGTCCAGAGGGTCACACACACTTACCATGAACTCTGCTCCAGTTATGCTGCTCTCCATCACCGCTCTGTCACAGCCTGATAATTTAAGCTAAAAATATGTTATATAAGATGTCAGGAAAATGAACTTTCACTAATAGTTGACTAAAACAGTTTCATTAAGAAAAGTAGATTGTATTATGGAATGCCACTTTTTAAATGTTATAAAATATGGTATACAAAAAAAAAGTGAAAATTTATATTTTACCTTAGCACTGAAATTTGGCTTCTAGTTTTGATGGTATGTTTGTAAGTTGCACACATTATATCTTGTTTTTATAGCTTCTTTAAGATAAATATTTTAACACGTTACATGTCTGTTGCTAACAGCCTGGTTATTGTCCAAAGCAAGAAACAAATGAGCCCCACTTTGTAATAGAAACGCTGATCTCTTAATGTGGAGTAGAATTTCCACAGTTACTACGGTTGCTTTTTAAGCTGTAAATCAAGCCTTCACCTCCCTTTGAGATGTTGAAGCCAGTGGCAGAGAGAATTGCCAAGTGAAAGAAAGACTTACAGAGAACCTATAGTGTCATTATTTTTAGCCATGACAATACGCAATTTGCTTCATAAGGGTAAGCTAAAGCGAAAAACTTCAGTCGCCACTTTATTAACAGCACACTGCAGTACTTGATTATTACACAAGATAGAAAAATGTAGTATTTTAACTTAAACATACTTTTTTTTTTTTTTTAAATAAATACTCACATTCCTCAGGTAGTCTGCAAGACTTTGGGGACTCCATCCCATCACATCTACTTTAGAAGGAACCTGACTCAGACTCATGCTTGTGTCTTGTGAATGTCACATCCACTGAAAAACTAAGGGTTTACTTGGTATTCATCAGCATACTCAACCTGTCTGATGGAATGATCGCCTTTGCTAAATCATCGTCTGACATATCGTGTAAAAGAAGTAGGACCTTTTAGTGGTTTCATGAAGTATTATTAGAGCATGCACACACTGCAGGCCAGACGCTAGCTCTAAACAAAGAAGCTGCTTATTTCCTTTCACACTGATGTATGTTACCACAGGTATGATATTTGTGTCAAGTCTGTTTTTATTTAGGTGTCAGTTTTAAATGTGGTTAGTTTTAAATGAACTATGCTGCTCAAACCAAACACACATTTAATGTTGACAGAAATAGAATAGAATAGAAGTGAACAGTGTTATTTATCTGCATTGATTAATATTGCTGCTCAGAGATATGGGTTGTTTGTCACTGTGACCTCATACGTACTTTTTATTCTAACTTACAACACTGCATTATTGTAGGTTGTATCTGAGCTTGTGTTCCAGCTGCACCCCGTCCTGTGTCAGGTCTCTTGGTATCTCACACCCAGGTGATAGAGGAGGGCAGCTGGGAGAAGTGGTGATCAATCATTCTCAGGTACCTCTAGACCCCCAAGCCTGTCTGGGTGAATACATGAGTTCCCCTGGGGGGTCCTTGTGAGACATCACCGCCTCCCTCCACTGTTGTCCTTCTCTGTCCCGATTAGGAAACATGAAAGACATAATACTGTCACTATGGATGAAGCAAAAAAAAGTGTAATTATTCAGCAAGCAATGTACTTATTTTGTTCAAGTCAGTGTCAAATATAATGTTTGAAGATTTGTTTTTATTCAGTCCAACATGTTTCAAGATGCTAAATTGACAGTTGATGGTATGTGAGGATTCTTGGTCATCTAGTATATCTAAATGCTCAAATGAAAGCAAATTAACTTGCTTGAGTTTGTTGGAGTCCTCAGCAAACTCAAGAAAATCCAGTTTCCTTTGTTTAGACATCTGAGAGATCATCTTTGGAGTTTATCCCACTTTGCAGGGAAAAGGGGGACAATCGCCACACACATTGGAGCGTCTCATGGGGCACACGTCCATGCAACAGTATCATATGGAACCAATATGGAACCAGTAGTGCCCTTAGCGGAAAGCAGAGATAAGGGGCGGATTGGTGAGGGCCTCCAGTGGGGCACAACCTTCATTAACACACAGCAGGACAGCATGGGAAATACAGGGCATCCCCAGAGGTAAACAGACAAATGGGAAGGAGTGTTTTGGGTGTTTTTTTGGCTCTGAGAGAGTGTTACGTTTGCGGTCAGGAATTTATTTCGGTTAGCTGCTTTTCTGTCCTTTGGCAGTGGCAGAACCTAGCTTTGTCCTGAAAGTTCACATCAACATGTGCAGTTAGTTCAGTGGAGTTGCATAACTTTGTCAAGATGTCACTGTGTATGTGTGTTTTTTGTTTTCTGTAATCCCTTAGATGATTTGGCAATTTCTAATCAACACACATGGATGGGAATGGGAGAAGTACACTCCATGCACTATCTTGCCACAGTTCTCTACAATGTAATGATAAGTCATGTTGTAATTTCTCACTTGTCTTTATTTACTGCTTCAACACTAACTGCTCTGTAAAGATAGTCAAACAGCCCCATTTCTGTTAGACTCCCACCCCCTCTGTTGCCCTGCAGGCGTAGACCCCCTGATGACAGTAATATCCAGGCTATCACTCATTTAGCTGAGACTGCGGCAGATTTATGACACATCCAGCTGAGAGGAAGATTTTTGGAGATACAGGGGGTAAGAGGAAAGAAGGAAGCAAATGAATGGCTCCTTTAGACACAGATAGGCCAGTGGGTGGAGATCAGGCTCCTTTTAGACCTAATACCTTGCAAATTATAAATTAAGAAATTAACTTGCTCTCAAGGTGGAATGTGAGTCACGCTTATTTATAACCAACTTGTCCAGCTTATTGGGAAGAACACCAGTTTTGTCAAAAAAAAAACAAAAACAAAAACTGCCTTTCTCTTTTGTACTTTGATGTATTGTCATACATTTACATTCCCTGTGGGATGTGACTGGGATTGGTAGTAATGGCCTGGATTATCAGGCCAAATACCTTACTTCTAGTGGTGGAAATGCTTCCCTAATTTGTCTTTCAAAGCCTCTCTACTCTTTGAATGAAATCAATACACATTCACATCAAAGTGATAGTGGCTCAACACCTCGGTTAGGTGTGAGCTGCACCATGTTATCCATGTAATCCTCTGTTTAGTGTATTCAGCTGATTCTTATTCTAACTTGGGTCTTCTGTCAGTGGATGTCGAGTGACCATGGGATTTATTAAGCAGAAATATGAAGTTTATTCTAAAATTAAACATGAAAATCATACGTTTAAATTGTTTTTAACTTTTATTTAAAGAAAGCAGAATATTCTTAAATAGACACTCAAGTATCTGTACAAGGAGACATGGAAAAGGGAATACAAAGTGCAAACATTAATAACGGATCCAGTTAAACTCAATTTCATTTAGGTCCACGGTATCTCCGTCTAAAACCATGCCCGTCTCCAGCTTCCCTCCTGGCGCACACGTGTTTGACTATAACCTGAGAGCAGTCCTCACAGTTCACCTTGCAGCACCAGTGGAATTTGCAGTTGCAGCTGCTCACCACCTCTGTGCGCATCTCCTCCACCCTCAGGCCGCATTCATGACACAGCCTGCGGCAGCTCCTTCTCTCCCACTGGGTTAGACCGTCTCCGTGCTGCAGACACTCCCGGCCCTCGGTGCCGTACAGACCCAAGCTGCTGTTCTTCCTGCAGTAGTCCGGAGAATCCTCCAAGTAGATGAGTTCCGTCTGCGCAATGCTGCCGAACGCGTCCACGATCGCACCTCGGCTGTCTGCGCTGTTGCCAGCCCGCATGCGCTTTTTGTCGACGTCCAGTTTCTGCGCTTGACTGTGCTTCATCTTTAAGTAGTTCCCGATTTCTCTGAAATCTGACAGCTGCGTCCAGCAGGTTTGGACACTGCAGCTCTCGGACATGCCGTGGCATCTGCAGATGCGCTTCATGGTTGCCTTCACAGCCTGTTGGAAAGGAAGGGACATTTAGATACTGCGAATGACTTTAAAAGTGAGTGGTGTTGGAGAAATACGTGTGGTTTGAAAGCAACTTACCAGCCGTCCAGCTGCGTTGTTATGCAAGTTGACAGCGGCCCTGTAGTCCTGCCCGGTCTCCTGAGCATCCACATACTGTTTGGAGATTCTCTCCCCGAAATCCACGTTATCACTGCAGCCGCCCCATAACCACCCACGACCGCCTGCACACACAGAATCACTCGCATAATTGCATAATTAAATTATCTCAAAGAAAGAATATAAATTACTCCTTTAAATGTTCATATGTCAAAATAAGTTACATGCTCCTGAAAAAGTCCCAGTAACTTGTTAGAGATTTAAAAAAAAAAACAAAAAAACGTTGTGCGTAATGTTATTTATCTGTGACCCTCACCAATTTTTCCATTTTTTGAAACGTCACAGCCACAGTTGTCGAGATCTCCCAGACTACAGTTCCTGGTCAGAGTGTACATGACCCCTGCTGCACTGATGGCATGAACGAAAGAAGTCTCTCTAGTGGCTAAATGTGAAGAAACACAGAAAATGTTATGGTATTGTAGCACAGGGCAAATACATGTCAAACATTTATTATGTCCATGGATACGCATGCATGATAAACAAAACCCATAATAATGATCATGTTAAAAGATTAATGCCATCTTATACATGTTTGAATTTACTGAACCTTTAAAATCACCATTTCAGGTTTGGCCAAACAGTATAGAAAGGGACTTGATCCTAAATAAGTGCCGATGAAGCCCTACACGTTCATGTTTTTCTTCACTATTGTAACACGATTCTACTTTTTCCATATGACTAATGCATTTTTCTTATTTGTTTCTCTGATTTTATAAACCTGCGCACCTGACTGAGGAAAGAAATCTTTTATAAAACCACAACCTACCTCGCCTCAGTCCTCTCTGCTGGGTTGCACTGTCGGGACAGTTCCATCTATCCCACGCAAACTGGTGTTTGCACTCTTCAATCCCATTCTGTGTGCCTACCTGCACACTCCCCGCATAGGTGAGATACGCCTGCAGAAGATGCAGCCAGACTCTTAATTTCTGAATTGCGTTTTGAAAACAAAATTATCAAATCAATATTTACCTTAGGTCCCGTCATAAGAAAGTTACTTGCCACCCTGAGAAGAAGAAGAATAAAGAGTGAGATAATTTTATCTTTGGCCTCCTCGTGCGTAAAAGACGCTGACAGTATGTATCTTACCAAGCATGTCCAGGGTACATTACGCATAGAAGAAACAGGAGCCTAAACAGTGACTGCTCCATTTTTCATTTGTACTGTTAACCTATGGAGGTCTCGGTGTTTTGACCCGGTATGCTGAAACTTTCTCCTTTATTTGAATGAGGGACAAATGGAACTCTTGTTCTTTGTTCCCGAAGCCCGAGAAAGCTGATTGGGTGACTGGTTCAGGAAACGCCTATATGCGCACTTCAAAGGATGGCATTAAGCGGCAGTTTATTTTCTTCCCCAAGGCTGTGTGCCACTGGGGTACCAATATACAAAAGACAGACTCGGAATTTAGCCATTAAGAAATCATCCTGAGACATATATATTTAGAAAAATATTTATTATTGTGACATTTTCAGTTAAAATTAAAATATTAGGCAACTTTCACAAACCCCTAAAAATCCACCAAGTGTCCGTCCCAAGCTCCAACATGAAGGAGTGCTTGGAGACTCTGGTCCCTAAAAGCTAAAATGTATTTATGTACAGTCTTATCAGTTAAATAAAGTGCATCAGATGCTTTAGGTCATGTGATAGTGAAGAATTGCGGCAGACATTCTTATAACGCAGAATCATTCTAACTGAAGTCCATAATGCTAAACTTGAGAAAAACTGATGAGAATGCAAAGTTCATAGTCTATGCAACAAGTGGAAATCACTGTTGGCGCGCACGAAGCCTGCGCTTTGCTTTGTTGTGCTGCTTTCTCCCACCTTCTTTCCGTGCACAGTAATATTTAGTAACGACTTGCGTGCATTTTTCACACTTGACGGTGCAGCACCAGTGGAATTTACAGTTGCAGCTGCTGACAACCTCGATGCGCTTCTGCACCACTCTGAGGCCGCATTCGTAGCACAGCCTGCGGCAGCTCTTTCTCTCCCACTGGGACCTGCTCTTGTCGCCCTTCAGGCACTCTCGTCCCTCTGTGCCCTGCAGTCCCAGGCTCTGGTTCTTGACGCAGTAATCCGGAGAATCCTCCAGGTAAATGAGCTCCGTTCTGGCGATGCTCCGGAAAGTGTGCGCGATGGCACCTCGGTTGTCCGCGGTGTTCCCTGCCCTCGCCGGCTTCTTGTCCATCTCCAGCTTCTTTGCATGCCCGTGCTTCATCTTCAGGTAGTTTCCAACGTCTCTGAAGTCAGCCAGCTGCATCCAGCAGGTTTGGATGCTGCAGCTTCCAGACACTCCGTGACACTTACAGGCTCTCCTCATAGTAGCTTTGATGGCCTGTCAACAGATCGAAATAGATTTAAATTTAACTGTCCTGCACAACTTTCTCCTTCTTGGATTTGAACACATGCGTAAATGCCGCTAAAGACTGCATGGGGCTTTGTAACATATTTTCTCTCTCACTGACCTGGGTTATTAATAAATGACTGTATTTCAAAACATGAGTGATACCAAGCTTGAGTCAAAATTAAATCTTACCAGCCTGCCGGCCTCGTTGTTGTGCAGATTGACTGCTGCGCGGGAGTCATGTCCATCTTCCAGCGCGTCCACAAACTGTTTGGAGATCTTCTCTCCTAAAGCCACATTATCACTGCAGCCTCCCCAAATCCATCCTTTACCCCCTGAGAATTCAAAAAACACAAATACGTAGTGTTATTCCACCCTATGGGTCAATTTTATATAGTTGAATCCTCCAGTTTCTAAAACACTCAGAATAGACGTGTACCTGTCTGTCCAATTCTGGAATCATCGCATCCGCAGTTGTCAAAATCACCCATACTGCAGTTCTTGGTGAGCGTGTACATCACTCCGGCAGCGCTGATGGCATGGACAAAAGACGTCTCCCTTGTGGCTACAATGAATGACAAAGAAAGGAACCCGCACTGTTTTATTTGACCGTCCAAAAATGTGTAGTATTTGCGCTTGTACATTGCGCAGGCGCTTGTAAATTTTACGCAAGAGGTGACAGATGAACGCGTCACCTTACTGCAGCCGCCCATAAGTATTATACATATGTGGGGATCATCTTACCACTTCGGAGGCCGTTGTGTGTAGATAACTGAAGCGTGCTCTCTGGACAGTTCCACTTCTCCCAAGCAAACTGGTGTTTACACTCTTGTATTCCACACTGTGCGCCCACTTGCACGCTACTCGCATAAGTGAGAAAAGCCTTTGAAGAGAAAGGAAATTGTATTGTTATTTGCTGAATAAAAAAAGCAACTACAAAAAAAAAAAACAAGAATCAAAGATAATATCCATTATAATTATTATTGCCAAACCGAGTAGCCTAATAGATTTGAATTGGGGCCTCAGAAGAGGTTTTGCGCACAGTATATATATATATATATATATATATATATATATATATATATATATATATATATATATATATATATATATATATATATATATATAAATATATATATATAAATAAAAATAAACAAAAATGTATTTACCTTTGGTCCAGTCATAAGAAAGTTGTTCACTGTCCTGCAGAGAGAAAGCAAAACAAGCATTTTACTCCCAGGTCACTAGCCACAGTAAATACGAGTTGCACAACTATTTTGAAATTAACTTCTCCAAAGGTAATCAACATACCAAGCAGATGTCAGCTGAAAATGACAGCACATGGACAGAACCATGGCTGTGTGGAGATCCAGTGGTCCCATAGCAGCTGTATAGCCCAGTCAGAGGCCTGTTTGTCTTATTCCAGATGTGAAGCGCTAAGAGAGAAGCAGGGAACTGAAGTTGTTGCCCCACTGCGGACTGATGATATTTATATGGTCTTGCCCCGTTGATTGACAGATTTGTCCTGCAGGTAACGTTTCACTGTGAAATTTCGTCAACGACGACATTGATGGCCGCGTCCCATAGACAAATAGGAGCTGGCGGTGCATAAGTGCACTTCAAAGAAGTGACGCAGACGGTTTAACAGCCCCTCATTCATTCACCTGTCGTTCCCAGGCTTTAATCCCTATATGCTTTTCCCACGAATTGAAGCATACGGAGAGTGTATGTGTTATATGAACATTACAGATAAAGAAACCCTACATACATACAGGAATCACTGAATTTGAGGTTTATTAAACTACAGGTAAAGTTGAGAAGATGAAAATGATGCTATTAGACAAATATTCAAGCATCTTTGTGCACTGAGGTCACTGCAGAGCTACTACTTTACGCATAACCGCTGTTATTTTAAACTGAACGTGCTGCAGTGATTTATTGTGAGGGCATTTCAAGAGGGGCTGGCTGCTGCACAGAACCCAATAACGTACCATTCACAACACAGCACAACTTGGCCTTTCCAGAGGACATTCAATAGGGTTCATAATTAATAAAGGCAGTCATACATTACGGAAATACAATAATGAATACCATAGCGAGGCTTCGTGTGTTGTTGAAATGTTTGGGAAATGGCACCAGTGTCCCAGAGGGACACACAATGACAACAAAGCTTTAAAGTCTTTCAGGAGTGAAGGTATATAGTCATGTAAATACTGCCTCACACATCGGCGAAATTGGCATCGCCATGATAATAGGATAATAGATGTTGCCCTGGGAAACAACCTGGTGTGAAAACAGTCTGGAATTTACAAGAGTATAAACACATTGGAGCTTTAATGCGTTAAGTGTTAAATTGCAGTTTAGTGTGTTTAGTCATTTTGTTATATGGTGTGTTTTGTTTAGACATAGCCTATCTTAAAAATACATGAAGTTGATATTCATCATTTTTGCAGAAATCCTGGATTATCTATTTAGTGTTATCACGTTTAATTCTGCTAATGGTCTTTATTTAGCCATCATCGTCAGCAATCATGCCAGTTTCTGTCATTACATGCGTTTAGTGTGATTTAATTGCAAGAGAAATTCGTGATTAAGACTGCGTGTTTTTTTAAAGAAAAAAATCTAATCGCTTACACTTGTCAAATCCCCTATAAGCCACTTAAAATCCCGCAAAACAACAATTCACTCAGCGCCAGGACAATAGACGGACGGCTGGGCGAGGTCCTGCGCACAGAGCTGGGGAGGTGTAGGTGAGGATAATCCCCACTAATTAGATATCACCCACATTCACTCTGCAGTATGACTGAAACCTAGAGCCCCGCTACACAATGCAGAACGATTCCAATCAATCTGGGATTTCTCAAAATTTCTGCTTAACTGAGGCTCCTTTCACGATTTTAATGGGTTAATAACAGCAAATAATAGTCTATCCAAGTGGGCGTGCGTCTGAGTGGATGCTGGGTGTGTCACAAACATCGAAACTGTCAAGGAAATGATCACGTGGATGGCATTTTTAAAGAATTTCTTGACTACTTGTTTTTTTTTTTTTTTTTGGCTGACCTGTCAAAACTCGAATTAAATCAGTATTTATGTTAATATGATTAATAATATGTACACTGTAGCGAAAGGTAAAAATGGTTGTAGTCCTTTTTTCCCTCTTTGTGCACCTTTGGATGATAAAATGACGCACAGGAAATGTCGTGATGTCAGATTCAGGACCTTTGAGTTACACGATTCTTAATGGAATGAAAATGCACCTTAATGACATTGTTCGACACACATTAGGCTGTCTAGTGAGCAGTGATGGATGACTAGCAGCGCAAGGTGAGAGAAATGGAGCAATAAAGGCGCAGGAGGTGATAGGTTTTACAAACCGAGGCTAAGTGGCAGGAATGGTGACGCCAGTCAGCCACACCAGTCAGGAGAATCTGGGCCATAAATCAGTGTTTTGGTGTAAAGTATGTAACTAGGCTTAATTAATGTAGTTGACTTAGTCGTGGAATTCGGTAAGTTTGTCATACATATATAACAGGCTGCATAAAGAAGTTACAGGTCATCTGTGGCCTAATGCAGAGAAGGTCAATAAATTAAAGAGTGGGAAAAAAACATTTCATACTAAAATATATTAGCATGAAATCTCCCCAGTTAGTTAGTTGCCTATAATAGTGACTTTTTTACATCGTTTTTTTTTCTTTTTTTTTGGTCAAATGGTTTGTGTAAATATATACGGTCGGTTATATATATATATATATATATATATATATATATATATATATATATATATATATATATATATATATACGTGTGTGTGTGTGTGTGTGTGTGTGTGTATGCATCACACTTTTATTCATTTGCTAACTTAATTGGGTTTTCTAATCATCACTTAGCCTTTCAACACCATTAGCTAACACAATGTAGCATTAGAACACAGGAGTGATGGTTGCTGGAAATGTTCCTCTGTAGATATTCCATTAAAAATCTGTCATTTTCAGGTAGAATAGTCATTTAACACATAAACAATATCTAGACTGTACTTCTGATGAATTTAATATTATCTTCATTGAGAAAGAAGTGCTTTCAAAAATAAAGACATTTCTAAGTGACCTCAAACTTTTGAATGGTAGTTTTTATATATTCATTGAAATCTGACCATTGCATTTAGTACGTTTCAAAATTGCTTTCATTTTGTTGACATTTGGTTTTCACAGAGACAATACTGGATATTGCTTTGTCACTCCATAAACCAGAAGTTACTGTCGACAGTAATGAAAAAAAAACTAACAAACAAACTGTCCAATTTACCTTTTTTTAAAAGTACCACATTCAATGTATCAGGTGAATGATACAGTATATGAACAAAACCCTCTGTAAATATATTTACATATATAAATAATATAGATAGTAACCACACTGGGAAGTTTGTTGTGCTACTAATGTGGGAATTTCTGGCTTGGAGTATGTAAAAAAACAACTGCTTTTAAAGATATAAAATATCATAAACATTTATTGGACCCCACTCTTAATGTGTGAAAGCATCTTCCACAGTTGATTATTGCTTTATGGCAGTTAGTTTTTTGTATTAGATGTTTATAAATAAATAAATAAATAAATAAGTAAAATGTTTACGTATTCAAAGGGGGTATAATCACATTAAGTAGGCCTGCACCATATTTTGCATTAATGCTCAATAGAATATGATGTGTATTTTGGATGTTTTCTTACCATCTGTATAAAAGAAGGCCATCATATACCAAATGTCAAAATTTCACAGTGCATGCAAAAACAACAACGTTTTTGCATGAAGGACTTCACCTTTGTTATTGGTATATTTCACAGTGTTATAATATATTTGGAGCATTTTTTTCTTCAATTTTACTCCTACTTTAATTTGATAGAAGTGATTTCTTTTTAAATGTTCGCTAATGTTTCCTCCTTGTCTTACAGCAACCACATTTTGCCTCATCCTTTTAACAGACTCGGCAAGTGCCTGCTTGCATAACTAACAACTGTTAGCCAGCGTTACATACTTCATATTTCATCCAATGAGAGACTTTAGAGTCACAATTCACCTAAATCTGCCAGTTATTGTCAACATTATTGTTTCAGTGATTAATTCCTAAGGTTGTTGAAACGCATAAAGAAATTAGTGAGAAATGACAATCACATTCCTACAGCGCCTAATATCACATCTTCATCTTTTGTCCAGCCAATAGTTCAAAAAATGTAAAGTCTATCTATTTACTGTAGCCACTGCACCTTTGACACTTTTTGCTTAAAAACATTTAGTTGCTTAATAATTTGCTATTATTTATGACTGATTATTGCATTGTGTTACTCGTGTCACCCAAAAAGCCTAAAAAGCAGGTAAGGTAATATCATCTTATCTAGCTTTACAGTCTTGTTGAGCTATTGGAAAATGGGAAGATCTGCAACAATGAATGAATAACAATTTGGATTTATCTAACAAATCTATGGTTATTTTATTAGCGTGTTAATGCTTTATAGCCATTTGGACTGCATATTTTATATAAATGGTATAATATGCACTGTTTTTTGGTCTATATCCAGAATCTATTGACCCTTTAAGCTGATATAGGTTGATTCAGATGTCATTAAACGTAGAGTTTGGACTTGAGTTGCAATGTTTATGTTGATCTTGTTGCGTGTTTGTCCAGAGTATAGTGCATGTGTGCGTGCGTGCGTGCGTGCGTGTGTGTGTGTGTATGGATTTCCACATCTACATAAATGAGACAGCAAAATGCACAGGGCTGACTGGTTCCATGTCTTCATATTTATTTCATAAAGAAAAGTAAAAAGTTTATTAAGAAAACATCCCACATGATTAGACTTTGATTGCTCCTATGTCTGTAGACAACCCTCACCTCCCCCTAGCCTGGATGCCTGCCTCTCTCTCTGTGCTACATCACTACACCACTCCCCAGTTTGGCAATATTGGAGACATGTTAGCTGTGGGCTAACAGTGCAAGACAGGCACCCAGGCTCAAGTTTTCAGAGTGGTAAGAGGGCCCTCATGTGAGGATGCCATATACCCTTATAGCACCCCAGGGAGCTCAAGAGCACCCCTTTTTCTGAAGACAAATGTACGAGATTCAAATACTGTGATAATCAAAAGAAAGTGCTTTTTGCTGTGGTATCTCAGCTTCGTTTCTTCGTGTGCTCAAGTCATGGTGTGGCATCGCCTTTCCTCTCTTGCTCAATGGCTGAAAAAGAAGAGAAAAAAAAGAGATGCTGTCGGCAGGCTTGTGTGAAGAGGATGCAGATTTTTTATTTTGAGTTTGCTGCATATCAATGAAGTGCTGATGCTGCAGCTATTTGTTTTTGTTGCTTGCTGAGCATGTGCTCTTTTGACAGCACTGGAGGTGATGATGAGTAGCTACACAGGGAAAAAAAACTGTTGCAGGGAAATCGAGCCTTCAACACTATTCTGAAACACACACACGTACGCTGGAGGGAAACTCACTCTCTTTGGTTGGCAGAGGGTTTTTCTCTTTTGTCTCCGTCTTCTTCAGCTTTGTCTTGTCAAAACGGGCGATCTCGGTCATGTCAGGCTTGTCAGACATTTTGGCTGGGGGAGAGGGATGAGAAAGATACTTGAGGCACACATGTTTGACCTTTCTTGTCAAGGATCACATGGATAATGCAGCACTGACGGTGATACGTTTAAAATTCAAATGGATGTAGCGATTTGACGAGGCATCACGAGCCCTGTCTGATATTTCATAGTCCTTGTAGGTGACTGCACATAAAGGGAGTGGCTACAACATGTGCAGCTCAGACTACCCCCACATGGCCGCCTCTCACACATGCTCTGTCTTGAGAGTCACTCCTTCAAAATGTCCATGTTGCTAACATGTGCCTGTTTTCCTCCTCAGCTGTCCATTCTTTGCTTTGCTGCTGCTTCTCCCTGTCCGAGGCTTTCAGTCTTTGTTCTCTCCCTCTGCATCCTCTCTCTCTCCCTCCCTTTCTCTCCTTCTGCATCCACCCCTGCAGCCTCGTGGATGTAGGCAACGCTCCTCGGGCTCCACTGCAGTCATATTCCTAACCAAGCCTCAGGTCTGACTAATCTGTCTTGCACAGTCTTGCCCAGTCACGCCTGTTTGAGCCGCTGCTTTGTCAGAGATTGCTGTGGAAATGTGACAAGCCCACAAGCCTGCAGCCAGTCATTTGCAAACCAATCTGCTTTAAAATTATTCTCACTGGTGTGAATTTGAATGGGGGCCTAATAGAATCAGTTTGACATAGAAATGCACACGGTGGGCACGTGGCCAGATTCTTAACATATCCACTTTTTTTTAACAGAGCCACCCTAAATCATTCCTTAAATACCCTCAGCTTGAAATGGTGTCTACATCCACCTCTGTCAAGCATTTATATTAACACCAACAGTCATAACGTCGCCTTTTTCTGTTCATCAGCAACCCCAGTTATCCAAACATTTGCTCTATTGTTCCTTTATCACCACCACCATCATCCTCATCCTCAGTATCCTCTCTTTCTCATCATTTCCCTGCTGCCGTCAGCAGCCAGCTTCTGCACATCCAGCCACACCCCAACCCTTTGTTTGGCTAAAACAGAACCAGAAAGAGACACACGGACACAGAGAAACGAAGAACACACCAAAGGAGAGATGAATCTTTCTTACCAATGTGTCCACACAGCTGTGGGCTAAAATCCACTGGCGGAGAGAGTAGGGAGGTGATAGAGACACAGAGATGGAGAAAGGAGAGCGACACGGAAGCTGAGTGAGTCTGCCGGTGTGCGCACGCCTGCCTGCATCCAGGGTGTGGGTATAAGAGGGAGGGAGGGAGGGAGGGAGGGAGGGAGGGAGGGAGGGGGAGAGAGTGACTGAGGGCTTGGTCAGCCTTTCTTTATGTCATCAATATTCATGTTCTCGGGGGGGAAAGACTAGAGGAAGGCAACCGCTGATAGGAAACAGCTGTAGTGTGTAGATCATCTGATACTGATTATGATGAATTATTGACGTAATGCACTGTGTGTATTATAGATTGTCCTATACAATATTTTGCCGAGTAGATACTTTAAATAATATTTGATCTGCTTCTTTGGATAATCACAATGATCATTGAGAAAATCTATACAGTGCTGTGACATCTCTAGTTTTGTAATAATCATTACATGATGGTAATGAGTTAAAAACGTAATGATTATTTATAGAATTGTCCTTAGTAGTTTATTTTTACTGGGACATGTCATGGACTAATGCCACATACTGCTGCATTTATAGCCTAAGCTAGTTTGCAATCCTTAGAAGGGCTTTCATACAAATATACAAAACAAAACTACACTACATGAGGAAATACAGCCTCATAAACAGCGATATAATAACATAATAAAGTAGCCAATCTTTTTTTAATCACTTTTATTTCTATACCTCTATATTTATCTATATTTATTAAATGCTGAAAATTTGTTAAAATTTCTGATATTTATAGAATTAAAGGCAATGTCATTGTTTATCTTTGCATTAAATAAATATCACCATTTATTTTTACAATGTTAATCTATATAGAGACAAGCATGGAAGACTTCTGCATACCAAAGCATTTATAGCAGAAGCTAGTTTCCAGTGCCTCTTCATTACAGGTTCTTATGCAAATACACAAAGCAAGAAAACACATACAAATGACTACAAAACTAAACAAAATGACAGAATACAGACAAAACACCTCAGAAACAATGCTATAACAAAGTAGTCAATCATAATGATGATTTAAATGTACAGTGACTGTGCTTCTTTATAGCTGTAATCACTGCACATCTATGTAATCTATATTTATTCCAAGCTGGAAATGCATCAGTTATCAGTATTTACAGAATTGAATAATAGGCTGCCTTTGCACTAAGTAAATATGACCTCAGGAGAAACAGTTTCTATAATGTTTATCTTTATAGAGACAAGCATGGAGAACTGCTGCATACCAAAGTATTTATAGCAGAAGCTAGTTTGCAGCGCCTGTCCATTGCAGGGTCTTGTGCAAAAACACAAAACAAGAAAATGCATACAGAACAGCACAACACTCACAAAGCTGTATTATCTGGGATGCTCAATATTGGATTTTTGCTGATGTCTGGTATTTTCTAACTAATTTGGGCAGATTACTGACACAGATACTAGTATATGCTCATATTATTTTTTACATGTAATTTTAGTGAAAACCCGGCCTCTCGTGGTGGAATGAACATAATATGTACATGTCTACCTTATCGTGTTGGCCAGCTGGGAGGTGCAAACATACCATACAACAGTTTTCAAATGTGCACATTCAGTAATCAGAAAAGCACCAGCTTTCACTTCAATGAGAAAAATGACTGATTTGTTTTTATATAACACTTTTTAACAAAGCTACTGTACAAGCTGCATTATCTGCCTGTCATTGTTCATTTTGAATGCACACCAATGCTTCATTTTAATGCCTTTATTGGCCAAAACGATTGATGACACCAATATCATCATGTATCCCTACATATAATACAATATTCTGATAATACCAGTAATGTACCTGCAATATTATAAATATTAATATGTGTAATATTTGCTTGTTTTCTTTGTTTTTAATATGATAAAAACAGATTTTTTTTTGTTCAGATTTTGAGCTGCTAGTCTGACAAAACCTTCTAAATCCTCAAAACTGCATGATTACTGATTAAATAGTGGTTAGATTAATAGATAATGGTCCTAATCAGGAGTTAGTTGTGTCTGTGTGGCTTTGTCACATCCTTTATTTTGAAACTGAAGTTGCTCTTGATAACATCATGCACTAATAAAGCGGTGATGTATGGAGCCCGTGGTCCTCTGCTGACATCATGAAACCTGCTGGTGTTTCCTCTTTAATCTTCCCAGAGGTTCAGTTACAGCCTGCTGATGGCAGCTGGTGAGGAAATTTATCTCAGCATAGGGATGATGAGTCAACATGACCTCAGTGGTATGATGTGATTGATATAAAATGACCGCCACTCTCCTGCCCACAAACACACTAACCCCTCTCAGCATTAGGGATTCATTTTTGTTTAATTATTATTTTAATTAAATGTTGTATAGATCTGTTTTGCTTTTGCCTTGACACGCTGCATTGGTCTCTCTTTCTTTCTGTATATTTTACAGTTTCAAATAATTACAAAGGTATTTGGGGATATATATTTTTGTTGTAACTCTGTTATTTGTGATTCTGCTCAGTCACTGATAATAGTTTGACTACCTCAGTCATGTTAAGTTTTGCCACTGGTGACCTTCCTCTGACCTATGTATAGTTTTCACACATTTTGCCCTTTCAACATGACCTCTATCCCTGAAATAATAAAATGAGTCAAGCAAAGTGAGGCACATTAGATTCTGGTAAGCCCTGTGTTAAAGTGCGACATCATATTACTGGATGACTGCGGGTTTACTGGATTACATCAACATCATTATGACATCATTGACTGCTATGAAAGGAGGCTGCACCACCACCTAGTGGACGAAACCTTGGACTGCTTCACTTAGCAAGAGCCATTTGTGCATTTTAATGTACACCTTTAAACAAAGCGAATAATAACCTCCTGCCTTGTTACGCATTTTCTTGACACACACAGTGTACAGATGCCACACATAGTGCCTAAATACTGCAGACAAACCTATGTGGTTGCCCTTTGGAGCTCATTATATTTCAATGCTCTTCAAATCACATATTGATGCAGCTTCTCAGGCACGTGCTGCCGTTAAGTTGTTTGTTTCTTTGTGATATTCCAGAGGGAACAAAGATGTTTGACCTTCTCTAATTTGCCCAGGCCTGTCTATTAACCTTTCTGTTTGAAATGTTACCATATTTGAAGCTTGGAGACGAGACGATTGCCAACAAGGGTCAGACTTTGCAGTCAAACCACTTGTCAGAAAAATCTGACAACCTCCTGCTTGTTAGTGGGTGGTGATAGACCGGTGAACCTTCTGTGGGATCAAGCCTGTCTCTGTGCTGTTTGTCAGCGTCTAGATGAGTGATCCTGGCAGAGATGAGCGCATATTGAGGGCCTGCATTAGGACAGCCAGAAGATGGCAGCACCATAAACAGTGAGTGTCTGCATTTGTTACATCCATACAGTATTTGTTGTGGAGCGTTAAAAACACTCATATCCACATCTGGAACTAAACACAGGATGGCAGCACAGGATTGTTTTAGACTTGCAACCTTTGAGCTTCAGAGAAGTAAACAGTGTACGAGGGACCACCAGGGTGCACTCATCCCTCAGTACTAACCAACAGCTTGTACCAGCTTGAATACTACTGTCACAAATGTGATTAAAAAAAAAAAACATCCTCACTCCTCCAAATGCAGTTAAGTCCATACTTGTCTCTTAATAGCAAGTTTGAATTCAAGCCAGTTAGCTCAGCGGTTTTGGCAAGAAGACCCTGAGAATCAACAGGAAGATGAGTAGAAATGGAGGTTGTGCTAATTATTGTCAATTCAGCCTAAAGTAAAGGAACATTTGCTTTCAAGAATATATCAAATAAGGATGCAGTCTGTGACTGAATGTTTTCTTTTACAGCAGCCTTTTAAATTCAAGGTTAATATTTGTCAGATAATAAGTGGATGCAAATTAATTTAGGGTAGCAAATTGAGAAGGACAGAAACCACAGCGATTTGTATTCAGGCATGTTTTTACTTTATATGATCACTTCAGGGTTTTTTAAAGTAAAAAGGAAAAGTTGTATATTTTGGGGAAATATGCTCATTATTGTCTTGCCAAGAGTCAGTGCAGTTGAGTGATAAGTCTCTCGTGTCTGTACGATAAATACGGAGCAGCTGGTTAGCAAGTAGCCTGGGAGGTGTTACAGAAAAATCAAAAAAAGTAATTTGTGTGCATGATTTAGCAATTTGTGATATCTAATTAATAATTTGTGCTTTCAGTTTAGCATAACTTATCACCGTCATGCCATCAGGGTTCTCTTGTGTGTACCTGTCACTATGGATCACTGGAATTTAATACACAACATCTGCTATCTTTGAGAGGTGGATTTTACAAGACAACTAACTTTGGAGACATAAAACTTGGATAACAAGGATGCCGTCAAGCACTTCTTCACGTAGCCAAACCTTAGAACTTGCAGATGATTAAATGCACCAGCAGTCACAGAGAGCAGAGGAAGCAAAAATTCTAATGTGATATTAAATTGTTATCATGTTAAAGACTTAAAGAGACTTCATTGTCATTGTTCAGAAGTACAACAAAATTTGTCTGAAGAACACGACAATTAGCAGCAGTGCAAATAATAAAAATAGTTAAAAAAATACTCTCAAATAATAAAAGAATCAAAGTACTATATACAAGTTGTACATTTTGTACAGTTTATTAAAACAAAAGCATGAATTATTACCTTGTGGAAATGCTTTTTTGGTTCCAAGGCACCTTTTCACCTGTTAGCTTAGCACAAAAACAAGAAGAAACGGGGTAATGACTAGCCTGACTCTTTCCAAGGAAACCTACTGGTTGCCTGGCAACTCATAGGAGCAACAGTACTCCAGGATATTACAGAACAAAATCAGAGGTAAACCCACAATTTGCCGTTGTTGCACTTTGTACAGATTGCAATCCATCTCTGGTCATAAATTAAACCACTACAACTCATCTTTACGTATCACAGTTGTGTATTTTTTATTTATTTTTCACCATAAAAATGATAATTTCCTCCCTTAATATGGGTTCACATAGCACCACACCGTTGTTTCCTCTAGAATGCACAGATTTATGAGGTCCTTGCTTCTGTCTACACCCACCCATCCACCACTCACTGCAGCTCAAGTACACCGGCTGAAAAAACAGCTCTGCTCACAAACTGTAAAATCACTCTGTGCCATAAAATGGAAAGTTGTAGTGTTGGAATAATTTTGCCATACATGTTTGAAAAGGACCCTGATTCTAAAAACTCCTAATTAATTATGATACAGAAAGCCCAACTCGGAAAGCTCACAGGGTTGGTTCCTTAAGTTTACAATGTGTGAAACCCCGAAAGTCTGAGTTGTGTTTTCGAGAGTGTCATCAGCACACTGCGGTTTCAAGGTGGAAGTGCTCAGCCATGGCTTTGACCACTTGTTTTCCTCATGATGTGCCTTCTACTGTATAACAAACACCATATGGACATGTTAACAAGGTAAAAAGCTGGATTTAAACTGGAGGGGGTCGATAAGAAAAGAAACAAATCCAGATAATGCATGTTAATTGTGAGTTTCAAGGTGCTGGTGGGATCATTTTATTATATTATCCCCTTGTTTTCAGTGTTTGTGCTAAGCTAAGCTAACCAGCTGCTGTCTGCAGCATTGAACATGATTGTGATATCACGTCTTCTCATCTAACTCTTGTAATGAATGTGAATTTGTGTCAAATTGTTTGTTCAACCATCCATTCACATCTTTTTATTGACAAAATACTCCCTTCTTCCTTCTCATTTTTTTCTTCTTTTGGTCGAGTGGACAGATAAATGCTTGTACCTCTCATAGACACATTAATGTTAACAGGCTTCGACATAGACATGTGCAAACATATGTACACTTGCACACAGGTCAAGTCATTTTCCATCATCCAAGCTGATGGAAGATGCTTTTAAGTGTTGGAAACTGAGTGGGCAATTTGCACCCCTGAACAAGAGAGAACAGACATTGTTATTCAACAAGAAGAACTCTGGCTGAAGTGTAATTACTAACCACATTCATACAAATTAAATCCTGCCCAGCACTTTTATCGGCCAACAGAGTGAAGGAACTCTAATGCAGATATGCAAAGGCCTTCTAAAACAATCTTTTTTTACTTTGTCAGCAATTGTAAGAGGCTGAGTTGTGTCTCAAACAAGTGTGATTGCTGCACATTTAAAGAGAAATTAGATGTTCAACAAAATGGGGCTATTATGCAGACAGCCTTGAGCTGAGTGGTTTCAGGAGAGTTGCTGGATGTGAAGGATGGTTTAGGACAGTGCAGGATCAGTAAGACCAGATAAGCGCACTGCCTCGGCTCATGATGGCCACAACTAATGATGCAGCGTTTGATTGGTGCCCTGTGTTCCATCACCCGGCCAATGGGCCGAGAGTATCTCGGTGTGGGGGAGTTATCTCACCTAGCCAGCTGGAGGACAGTGACAGAGATGAAAAGAGAAGGAGGAAAACGGCGGAGAGGGAGGAGAAGAGATGGAGAGAGCGATGAGGGGTGAAGAAGAGAGAGAATGAGATACCTGGGAGATTAGAGCACTGCTATAAACAAAAAAAACAAGTTTCTACTACAACTTGTCAGGCACCAGAAAATAATGGCAAACTCTGAATTTGATGCTTGTAATAGTCCCTGTTAGTGTTGTGTGTGTGTTTCATCATTCTCCCTGAAAAATCTGCACTTTTAGGGTGAGCTTAGGCTTTGTTTGCAAACACATCAAAGTAAAACATCTTCTATGCATCATAGCTTTCACCATCCCTCACCCCATTTCCCCCCCTGCTTTCTCTCAGGGATAAATGCAGTACCTTCAGCGAGCACACAACCTAAGGCTCGAGTGGATTAAGCAAATGATCAATCCTTTAAATCCAGCTGTCTGTAAATTAATTGAACAAATGAGTGACACAACAAACAGATTCACTCATTTGTCAAAACTAAAAGCAAGAAGGCTATTGAATGTAATCTCTCGCCTAAAGGAAAACGAAATTGCATATTGTGTTGAATAGTTGTTCATCACTGACAGTTAAAATAACACCTAGTCGCTAAATGATTTTGCCGTAATGCAGTTTCATAATCCTCATATCAGTGTGATTTCTTACAATCGGATCAACGGAACGCTTAAATCTGGAAAATGAATGAAGCGTTTCACAGCATCAGTGGCTGTCAGATGAGAGGAGCGTGTTTTACTGGGAACATGAATATGCCTGATCTCAGGATGCACATTCACTGACTGCTTGAAACTTATTGCTCTTGTCTGTGATGGCAGATATTGTGGTGCACAGACTTCATTTCAGAATCCAAGTAGTTAATGTTTGGTTTATAAAGCTCTTCTGTTCTTGCATTCACAGAGGGAATACTTAATGCGTTATTAAATAAACATTTTCTTAAAGAAAATAAATGGTAAACCTTCTAAGCTTCATTTCATGTCAGTTTTATACCCTTTTCTTACTCGCAATATCTCCTGTTGTGCAGTGACTACTTTCTTCTGTGGTTTCCTGGGATTTTTCAGTCTGTCGCTAAATAACCACACAGTTATTGTTGCCGGGTGTTTCTGCTGAAAGATCAATCTCTGCTTTTGATCTTTGATCTCACACGGTGAACAGATATTCCAACGGTTTGTACTCACAGTTCAGTTCCACAACATCTGTGTTTCTGTTGAATCTGTCTTTGATTTTTTTTTTTTTTCAGTTTTCCATTTTGCTGATTGAATAATTTTGTTTATCCTGAATCTTTCTCCGAGGGCAGTAGGAGATTTGCACTGCATCAGAAGGGCTCAGATCTTGGATTTGTATATGTATGTATATTTAGATAAATATACATACATGCACATTGCTTTTTCTGTTGGAATATATTTACCTATATATAGCTATATCATTTCTATGGCAATCACATTGGCAGAGTATTATGCATCCACACCTCTGGCATCCACAGATCAAGGATACAAGGGCATGCAAATGAACAGAAGAGGGAGCTGAAATTACACTGAAGTCAGCAGCAGCTTATAACACAAAACACTGTCGACATTGCAAAAGAATAAACAAGTTAAAGCAGAAAACAAGAAGCAGACACATTTAGAAACGGAGGTGTCTATCTGGGGAGACGTGATAGACTGTCAATGATAAAAGCATTAAGTATGACAACATCCTACTGCCTGCATTGTAATAGTAACATTACTCCTCGTCTACAGGAGGAGTAAAGGGTTATTGTGCAGTGTTGTTTGTAGCCGAATGTAAAGGGTCTGAGTTTAAATCTTAGACTGTAACAAAAGAAAATGCATTCAAAAAAAAAATTCATGTTTGGTTTCTACTTGGGGACTTTCATAGTGTTTCAGGCTAAACTAACCAACGGCAAACACTCTCCTGTTACCTCAACAGTTTGCCTTTAATCCATAGTTTCTCCTTTACTGATTTGGGTTGTGTAGTTGAAAGAAAAAAATCCTCTAAATTGCATTAATGTTTAATGACATGTAACTTTAGCATCCTTTTAGAAATATGGTTTTACTTTTGACTAAAGGCAAGCTATGTTAAAAATTGCATGTTAAAAATGTGCCTAAATACTATGTTATAGTATTTAGTATTAGTAGTACTACATATAACATACATATAGTATGTTATATGTAGTACTAAGTTATTTTCCTTTACATTAGTTTCATACAAGCTAGCTAACTGAATGCGGAAGCACTTGCAGTCTTTTATATAAAATGTATTTAGTCTCTGGATTATTCTGCCAGCGTTTATAAATTATTGGAGCAGAACTTTTGTAAGTCTCTCACAGGAAACATTGTCTTGAGAAATACATGTGATGCATGCAAACAGTATTGATTGCTTTTCTATCTCAGTGTGATTGTTTGTTTGTTTTGAGGCTGACTGACACAGTAGTGCATCCATCCATTCATTAGCTATAACCCCCTTATTCTGCCGAGAGTCACCGGGGACTGAAGCCAAGCAGAAATGAGGAAAACATGCAAACTCCATAAAGAAAAGCATGTTCAAACCCAAAACCTTCTTGCTGAGAGGCACCACCAAAAATACCGACACATTACAGAGCAAAATACACTCCTATCTGTGCTACACCTCACTTTAAAGCCCCCTTCCCTCTTTATCATACCGGTACGAAAAGCATTTCATTTTTCACTTTCTCTGACATCAAATAGAAGATGTGTTCTGTGCTCCTCTGCTGCACCAATGAACCTTCCTCTGTCAATAGCCAGCAATGATGTAGTCCTTTGTGACCTTATACAGTAAGAGGGCTTTTAGTGGTTTACTGTAATATTCAAATAAATGCTGTGTGGGCTGAGTGAGTCATGGTGGCTTTTCAAAAAGAGGATTATTTGTTAAAGGAGCATCTAGTTATTTATAACGTATTGCATAAACATCTATTGGTGACCAAGAAACTGCAATATCACCTCGTCTCTGTCTCTGTCAAAGCTTATGGTGGCCTTCCATGGACAGAAACAGTCCTGAATTACCAATTTTCTTGTAGAAAGGAAATATTTTAGGATAGGACTTTACACATTTTATGTAGCACTCATGCGAACATTTGCAACTTGTAACTTGCTTTTGCACAAAGAACAAAAAAAAGGCTTATACACACAAGTCTTAACAATTGCTCCAAGACATTCCAGCACAGAGTGAAGTCTGTTTGATTTAGCCATGATGAATTGCAGTGGCTCTGTCAGCTCTGCCAGCCGGTGCCTCTGAGCCTTTGAAACGGCAGATCAATGCAGAGGTTGGCATGGCACCGGATATGATGTGGCAAGGTCAGCATGAAGACTTAGTGTTAGTAAAGGCAGCCAAGACTTTGGCAGAAGACAAAAAAACCTACCGTATATTTTATTACACTCAAAGGAAGGAGCAGTTTCACAGTGAGACATAGGTCTGCACACACACACACACACACACACACACACACACACACACACACACACACACACACGTACACACACACATACACACACACACACACACACACGTACACACACACGTACACACACACGTACACTTTTAGCAAAATAAAAGACACACATGTATACTTAGTTTTGTTCTCATCCTCAGAGGAGCTGCTGATCACCAAGGTAGCAGCTGAATTCTTGTTACCTTGATAATGAGGAGTCAGATAAAATATTTCTGTGTGTGTGTGTGTGTGTGTGTGTGTGTGTGTGTGTGTGTATGTGATTGCATGTGTTAGAAATCCAAAAAAACACACCACTTACCACTTCACCCGTTCCTTGCTTTTCAAAAAAAAAGTCCTCGTCTTTCTGTCAGGCACATCCAAACTACTCGAATGCCTTGAGGAATAATCGAAATAGGTGAAATTGAGCCGTGATTTAAAAAAAAAAAAAAAACTAGCAAGTACATGTGGGAGAATGGCGGTAGTGGATGGGGAAACAGGAAAATTGCAGCTTTTTATCATGCACCTTTCTGCAGCAATGGCCACAAAACAAAGCTGGTTTTGTTTTGTTGTTGCAGCTCCACGTTAGGTGAATACGAGGTGACATCTGTTCAGGAATCCCAGCTCATACACCTGAAAGGCTTTGGCGCTCCTTTTCTGAAATAGAGAGATTAATAAATGTCCCTCTGACTGCTTTAGGATTAAAAAAAATACACACAACACAAGATGTGTGTGTGCATGTGTGTGTGTGTTTGCATTCATGTGCAGGAGCATCATCGTAGGCACAATATGCTGTACGTTATCTCCACACAGCCACCTGTTTATATGAAGGGAGTCAACAAACGTCATATGAATTCCAATAAGGCTCACCCTCAGAGTACACACACTTCATCATCATGGAGCTAGCACTGTTCACTGTAATCTAAATCCCTTATTTGAAAGCTGCGTGCATGTTAGAGAGACGGGAGGACGGCAGCAGGGAGGGAGATTAGAACTGACAGTTTTCAGTGGTTTTAGGGGCAAGGCGAAGCGTGGGGTTAAAACAGTGGGTCTTTAGTATCAGCAGAGGATTGATCGCGGGGTTAATTAGCCAGAACCATCATGAAACTGACAGGTAAACCAGAGATTTGAAGGTGCTTCCTCAAAACACACTGAGGGCATTTTATGATTCGAGTCCGAGACTTGTGGTCATACTTCTCCTGCAGGGAAAGCCTCTTTCTCTTAGACAACAAAATGTTTTATTGTGGCTATAGGCCAAAGTTTAAAGAACCTTTTAAGAACAGAAACAAGGTGGAAACTCTTCTGTGACTCTTGAAATAGTTGAATATTCACCTCATGTGCTGCTCCCATTTTCAGCAAGGAAATAAGACTTTTTAAACTGGAAACGTGTTGAGAATTAAAGCCGCTAATCCCGAGGATTAATACAATTGAGTTTGCTGGATTGTGGTAATGCCCTGTTTCCTAAGCCTTGCCCATTAGGCACCTGCTGCTGTCACACTCGGATGGCTTCACAGGAAATTGCCTGGTTTTAGGATGGCGCGAGCATGCCAGGGCATTTGAACACAAACCCCACTTGCACACTCGCACGATACACAAAGACAGGAAGTGAGATTTTGCTGTTCTTGTCCTTTGGTTTCATGAGCCCAATTACCAGTTTGTAAGTGTGTGTTTGTGTGTGCGAATGCGTCAGTGCATGTCTGCAGGCAGGTGCGTCAGCAGACCCTGACAGCCAGATTTCATGCACCACAGGCTGTGCCACAAGCAGACGTACTCCGTCTCAGAGTAGAAAGGACGATTGGCCCATGGCTCCTCCAGGAAACTTTCTCAAACATGACAATCTTGAGGAGCCAATTGTGAATGAGCCATTGGCCAACGATTACCATAACTCCTCACCCCCTTGATGCACCTTGAAACAAAGTTACAATTATCGGCCTGCTCATCAGTTTATACACAGCTAGTGAGGTGAGAAGGAACCAGACGGATGCTGAGCTTAATACTCAGCACTTACTTCAACAATAACTGGTTATAAATTGCTGCAGTTATGCTTTTATCCTATTGTTTCAGTAAATAAGAACTGTGTGGTAGACTTGTGGTGACTTAAGCTAACAGGTGGTTGCAGATGTGTCCTTGTAATATTGTTACTTTAAACTATTATTACACGTTATTCACAACTTTTTCAGCCATGGATTAAAAGTGAAAATGCTAATAATAGTAGCAGCAAGTGTTATTGAAAGTTTAAAAAAATTAATGAATAAAAATACGTCCCACGGCCACAAACTACATTTATTTGAGATGCTGGTGTTGTGGTAAAATAGAAAAAGAAAAATCTCAATCATAGACACATACACACAAAGAAAACCTGCAGCTGTAAAATCAAACATGCCTATACTGTAGCTGAATTTATTTGGAGTGCCGTGGGCTTTGATTTATAGTTCATTGTTGGATTTCTCCCACTACCACTAGGAACAGTAGTTGGATGTTTGAATTAGAGCCTAGCAGGTATTTCTTTCTCTTGATTCCCAAAGGAATAAAACCAGCCATCCATTCAGAATTCCAGTTAGGAAAATTGGGATATCATGCTTGGAAGATGGGGATGCTATTCCAAACACTGTGGGTTTGGAACGGATCAGCTTACACTGTGGAAAAGGACACGACTTGCGGGGTGCAAAGGGGATATATTCTGTATAAAATACGTTTGTTGGGGGGGGAAGAAAAAAAAAAGAATCCACACCAGAGTTGAGGGAGTTTAGGGGAGCGATTCTCATTTACATACTGACATTGATTTGGTCTATGTACAACCAAGTATACAACAAAGTCAATATACTACTTTGCATGAACTTGCATGCAAAATGATTCAGCATTGTACCACCTTACAATAATTGCATTACTTCTAAGTTCAGATTTACCATATTAAAAACACAGGCACCACAGTAGAAACCCAATGCAACGAGTCCAGACCTATTTTGGAAAACAGATACTCAATACTCCTCAGCTCAGCATGAAGGATACCAAATTTCTGAAGCGATGATGTGTCATTCATCAGAGACTATTTTTCACAGCTGCTTATTGCTGGAGACATCATATTACTATAACTTTGACTTAAAAATACCCTGAAAGTGTTTTATTGCATTCAAGTCAGGGAAAACGCTTGACCAGACCAGAGGTTCTGTTTTTTTAATGTATTTTTTGGCTGTAGAAACTCTAGAATATTTTTCTTCTGTCAAGCTGTTGCAGACTAAGAGTTATCTCGTCAGCCAATATTTTGATATATTCATAGGTGTTGTTGATGCCATCTATAAATGTTATGTCCCTGATGACATTTTGTACCTATACAGCCCCATATCCTCATACACCCACACCAGTGCTTCACTGTTAGGACTATACATTCACTCTGGTAATCCTGGTCAGGTTCATACCAGACATGCTGAACCCCATCTGGGCAGAACAAATTTGTCCAGACCATCATCCGACTAAAGATGATACTTCTGACATTTATTGAGCTTCTTTTCATTTATTTATCAAACTTTAATGTGGGAATTTTGTGCTAAAGCGCAAGCAGGTTTTTCTTTTCTTTTTTTTTTCTTGGATGCCATTGTTTCAACATGACTGTCCTGTATCCTTTTCGCTTATTTGTGGAGTCCCACAGTTAGATTTTTTGAATTCTTCTGTTTTCTATGTGGAACCATGATGCACACATGCAGATAGACACAGTCAAAAGGTCCAAAACTGAGAAAATTGTGCTGTTCACACTTCATTTTCATAACAATGTTCATGCAGTTAGGCTAGGTGGAAATCACAGCTGCACTCAGTTTTATTTCAGTGATCACAGAGTTTCTAACTTGTCTCTCAATTATCACAGATATATTGGCTTTTGTTGTATTATATTTTTTTGCATTGGGGCCTTATTTTCAATCTAGCCTTTGTGAAGTATTTGTTTTTGATTGCTCATGAGAGGAAATGCTCCGCTGCACATTTTGGTATTAATGCAATTATTAAGAGGTGATACAATTCTGAGTCATTTGACATTTAATTGATTTGCACAGCGGTGCACCGGCTTCTGTTATACCATGGTTATTCCTCGTGGGCACTGCACTTAACATTTTCTTTCATTTAGCTGTAAGTGCAATGGTGGCTCGGTTGTTACATTTTACATGGCTGGAATATCTGACTGTTTGGTCCAGGACCAAATTTATGTTACTTTATCCACTGTAATACAAAGATGTGATTCCTGTTTGCCATGAAAAGACTTTGGTAGATGCATGTGTTTCTGATTTTCAGTTTTCTTCACATTGTACTTGTGCTGATCAATTTTTATGGTATGAGAAACTTGAGAGGGAAAAATCCAGCAGCCCATTGCTGGCAGTTTTTGTGGTCCCCACGTGGTATCTGTTCAGTGGCTGTAGCCTTGATACATAGCTACATTTCTGAGGAGAAGCTCCTTGCCAACAACTTGTACAAATCCAAATTCAACTTAGCTGCAGGTCAACACTGCTACTGCTGTTACTGTCATTTCTTTTAAGTGTCAGAGGTTGTGTAAAACTGATCTGACAGTGACTGAACAGCTCCCACTTCTGGAGAATCTGCAACCTATTAAATGTAAATGTGTTCGGGTGTTACAGCCCAGATCCACCTGAACAGAGGTACGTTAAATTCCACTGTAGGTAAAGCTGATGTCAGGGTGCCTCAAATGTATCAGAGTAACTACAGCAAAACTTATTCTTCTGACTTACCCTGGTGGAAACTCATTTACTGCTTTGCCATGAAGCATAAATCAAACCTTTTTGAACCTGTTCACCCATTTGCCATCCTGTTTTCATCTATCTGTAAATCATACACCGGGCATCTGGCATATTAAGCAACAGCGAGAGCAATGCATCACCCAACCACAAATACAAATCTATCATTGCCAAAGCTGATAAAAAAAAAAACCAACAGATTCGATACTCCATGCTTGCGAAGGTAAACAAGTAGCTGAGGAGGTGGAGAGCAGCTTCCTGGAACACTCCATCGCCTTCCTATTCCACAACATTCAGATACAAGGATGCCATGTACTCATGTGCTTTCACACTTGCACTTTGCTCATTCCTTCACACATTAAACCCATACACAGAATATAAATAGGCCAGCACAAGCCGTTATCTCTCCCTTTTTGTCCCATGTTGCACTGCCACCAGAAATTACCAGTCACTTCATTATATCTATGGTGATGCCTCTATTGACCCCATTCTCATTTGTCCAGCCCTCCTCTCCCCACTAACCCAACGTCATATCCATGTTCAGTGCCCTCGGGGAGGAAAAGTAGTAATTAGTATGCTGATACATGAGCTAGTGGTGATGCTGTAACTAGTTGAACAGCTATTTCTACCTCACGTTCTGGAATGAAAGCACTGAAGAACCCCCTGTTTGTGGGTGTATGTGTGCCGGAGTGTGTCTTATAATGAGGCTGAAGTAACACAGCAGTACATACTGTTCTTGTCACAGTGAAAGGTATAACGTCGATGACAGATGCTCTCACTATGTGGTCTAGTACTGACTCACTCCCTTCTATCTGTCCGTCTTTCTGTCTGTCTCTTTATACGTGCGTGGGGTTGTGCAGTTACATAAGAATCCACACAGATTGCTGGGATATGCGCTCTGTTCGTTTGTGCAAGCAAAGATGCGAGGGAGTGTTACCATGACGATGGCATTAGAAACCAACCTTGCATCAAACCATGTGTGTATATTTGTGTCTTCCTGTTGTTTTTTTTTTTCATGTTTGTGCTTCTACATTTGCTTCCATTACGGGCAAAATGCAGAAATACGGGCCTCTTGGCGCACCAAAAGCGAAAAGGAAAAGGGTCGGAAGAGGGTGATGAGATGGAGAGATTTGTTGTTGGAAAGACACAGGATAGAAAGGACAGGATGGAGAGCAAAATGAGGATGCAGGGGAAGTTAATTAGAGGGAGGGGGATACTGATTGTGGACCCAGATGTTTCCCAATGATCCTTTCATAAACTCCCCCCTCCTCCCTGCAACTCTTCCTCTCTTTCACGCCTTTGAATATGTCATTTTGCCAATGCTGTGAGGAGCCTGTCCACCTTTGCCAAAACTATGAGTAAGCTGTGTGTGGGCTTGTGTGTGTGTGTGTGTGTGTGTTAGTGTACTTGCCTGAGAGTGTGTGCATATATTTGAACTGACCTACTCTGGTCAGATTAGTAGTGTTTTCTCCAGCCAGTGCTACAGGGTGGGAATCCGTGCTTGACCCGCAGTGTGGGTCACCACTCCTTTGCCTCAGATCTCCCACATCCCCTTGTTTCTTCCACCACACTGACTGACTCGCATGATCTCAGGTATCACAAAATGATATGATGGGATATTACATTTTCATTTTTTCCTCCTCTTGGCAGCTCTTTAGTTTTAATATTATAATCATACTAAGCTGCAGTCAAATATCCCTCAATGTTCTAAAAAGGTATGAATGGATATGCATGAAATTGCCAGTGTTTGTAGGTTGATTCAGTTGATAAGGTGAAGGTGGGCCTGAGTAGTTGTTCATACTGTTTCACTGTGCTAATACATTGTGGAAAAAAGAGGCTACTGAGTTTGAACAGCAAAGTTGTACTGCAAAAAATATGACCTAACTTTTGGCCCCAGTACAACCATCACATCATCTGGCAGCGGCTGGTAAAATTTGGCAGTGTTAATCTACCATTTTACTGGTTAATTCATATTTTTTTAAGATAAGATGATTAGAGATGCAATTGGTGTTGTTACAGAACCTATTAGACAGCCCAGGTACTGGCCAGAGAAAGACTCACCCTCATTAAATACAGTCACTGTCAGTGTATGTATTCAGGGCATCTTATCCACCCTCAGTGACAATTCATTTAGTCCAAGCAGACTTTTGACAATATCTGGTGGGCAATAGGAATTTCTGTCCTCATACTACTTCATGTAAAAATGCAGCCAGGTAATACAACTGCAGAATTTACAACAACAGAATGTTTCATTTTAATCAATATTGATAATTATTAAAAATTTAAGACCATCAGAAAAAATGGCTTAATTGGAATTTAACCACTTTATTTATCAAGGCCCACATTAATGTTAACACAACAATGAAAAACTTACATGAATAAAATAATTTATCATTTACAAATAAATTAAAATTAGTTGGGATATAGCAGCGGGTGCAATCTGCTTTGACGTAAACTGAGTGATCATCAATAAGATGCAATAAACAAAGTTATAGAGATATTTCAAAATATGTGCAAAATACACATTGTAAATGTGCCAAAAAAAATTCAAATGTTCCAGTGTAACATTTTGTAAACTTTGGGTACCTGGAGGCTCATGGAGGGCAACCAAGGACAGTTGCCAGGACAGGGTGTCACCGGACAGGAACACTGGACCAACTTCCATCCATGTCAAGTCCCTTGGAGTAGGCCATAGGTTGAGGTGGAGGTGGTGGAGGACACATGGCAGTGGGCGTATTAAGACTATGTATCTGGTCCCTGCTGGCTGCAGCTTTCACTAGGGGATGACTGCATGTGCAGATGGGGTGGATGAATGGATTGGGCAGGCACAGACTAGCACACCTTGAGAGACCTGCGCAACAGTCATGGGGACAGCAATGGTGGGCGAAGGGTTCTATCAGCAAGGCCCAGGAGTTAGCACACTTAAAATTTGTTCATGCAACCAACCTTTGCGCTTATATTTTGTTCTTAACAGTGGTTTTCATTTAATTTTTTTAAGTGAAGCTGTGAAATGTTCTGTCAAACAATGGTTTTATCACTACTGATCACATATCGCTATCGTTTTGTTGTTCAAGCCTACATAAAAATAATCCACTTCATTCAATGAGATACGTAATATAGGATAAAGAAAGAAACTGAGATTAGCAAAGGGCCTGGTGATGCTTCAGAATAAGTATAGATAAAGAGAGTTTTGCTAGTGTCCCTAAAAATGACCTTTCAAGAGTTGTCAAATCAAGTTTCATATTGCTATATTTTAGCATTTGCTGGGCCTTTAAACCTTGTAATATCTTCCCACTAGTAGCTCAGAGCTCACACACAAAGATGGCACATTTTGATGAACATGGCCAATACTCAACACACATATACCAAACAAGCCCACTCTCACTCCCAAATTGTCACATATGGCTGCATTGTCAGGTTCCCTTGGCATCACATTTGAACACACCGGGTACCCTTTAGCATCGTTTTTCAATGTGCAGCGAAGTTGAACAGACCTTTCAAAATCTGTGAATGTCAGAAAGTGACGCCAGAAGAGACCATAGCCAAACATTTTCTGCTGGTGTTGTCACTGTCACACCTTTTCAGGCAATGAGAAGTTTGCTTTGTAGCATGTAGGTAATCTTGTGAAAGGATGTATTTCAACCCAAATAGCTTGGTGCACAAACTTAACCAAACAGCAAGTGACGACAAAACTTGCAGTGAAAAAATAGGGTCTGATAGGAGATCCCAACCTCACTCTCCCAGGTGAAAGTCTTGTGAATTAGACAAAACTTTGCAGAATGGCTGGTCACAGGGCTATGACAATGTAATATTTCTACCCTGACAAGGTGATGAATATGGCAAAAATCTGCATGTGACATGGTGACATCTAGAATTAAATCGCATTGTGAAAATTGCAGCTTTATTGACTGGCAGGGGTTCATTATTTCAACTGTATGAATGATTTCCTGCTCACTGTCACATGGGATCTGTTGAGCTCTCATAGGAGTTTTGTAACAGAGCCATTAGATCCAAATGAATGAAGGTGTGAATTGTTGTGAAACCACCGAGGGGTAAAGATGTCAGAAAGGCATTGTTCTGTCATCCAGTTGTTATAATGATGCTCATTTTAGTTATGGCGCGCCTGGCTCATTTGTATGTCTACTTAATCACAGCGGGAGTTACTGTGATTAAGTGATGATCTACGCAGATCAAGTGGAGTGACAGTTGAGTAGCTTTGGTGCTCTCGTGTAAGATGAGAGTTGCTGGGAGTTTTGCTTTACTCCTACGTGGCTCTGTCCTGATCTCATCATCTAAATACTGTTTGATGCTGCTTTCTAAATCTGGGAGTTAAATGTTTATTTTCCACCTCAGTCTAAATTCGCCTTACAGCAAGCAAAACAAGCTTTTGATCCCAATGAAGTGAAACATGGATATGATTCTATGAAATGCTGTTTTGTTCTACATTAAATACATAAATAATCTCCCTGACATAACATGTATAAATATTGCTAATAAATAGCAACATATTTATTTCATATTACATAAAATTGCATTCCATATTAAGTGTCTCCTGGGAAAAAAAATTAAAAAGTGGTCTTAGGAAATTAAAGTCTCTTGAAAAAATAAGATGAAGTAAAATAACTGTGACATTATCAAATAAAACTCTCATGAAATAACAAAATGTGACAGTATGAAATACATAGTGAGTTAATGTTTTTATTTATTTATATATTTCCTGCCAGAATTCTTTTTTTTTTCAGGATTTGTCACATACCCATTTTAATTTTTTCCTTAGCAACCTCTATTTATTTATTTTTAGTATTAAATAATAATAAACCGGCATCCTATCCAACAAAATACAGCTTTGCTATTATATGCAACACACCTTCAAAATGTCAAAATTCATGGCAGCGTATTTCCAACTAGAAAACTTTATTAAAGAACCCATGTTATGCACAGTTAAAGGGTTTGTAGTTTTCTTTTTGTGATTTAGGACAGTATGTTTACATGCTTTAATGTTCACAAAACACATTATTTTTCTCATTGCTGTAGCACCAGTTCTCTACCCTCTGTCTAAAATATTTTGTTTCAGCTCCTGTCTCTTCAAGGCTAGCCTTAGTAAAAAGCCTCGTCTTCTTTAATTGGTCAGCCAGCTTTATTAAATCCAGGTAACAATAGTTCTGTAACAACAGATCCATGGGCCATATTCCACTGTAGGAGTCTTTGTGTGTGTTTCAACTTGAAGAACCGCCCTGTACAACCTCTTTCAGTGCCATTTTTGGGAAAAAAAAAAAAAGTGCCTTCTCCAGAGAAAAAGTTATTCAAGGAACTCATTCCCAACTCTTAATAAAATGCATGGTTGCAAAATAAAAATTTTAATTCAAAAATGTCTTTAATTTTTTTAAAGTTGCAAACATTATGTTAATGAACACACATAATGTTGGTGATTGTATCAGTTATCAGCAATTTAAACTCAAATTTATGTGTTAGTTTATTTATTCGTCATTACAATTTAATAGTTTTTTTTCATCTTTAATCAACATACATACATGAGTCATGGATGTTTTTGCTTTATGGTTACTTTAGAAATTCAGACAGACAGAACAATCCATAAGGGAAAAAACACAGTAACAGAAACAGACACTCTCCCTCTCTTTTAGTGCAGATAATAATCAAATAACTTAATATATAGGATGATGATCCCACGCTTCCTGCCATTTCTCTTTTATATTGTTCTTGCTAGTTATTGTGCATTCAAGAGAAGCAATTTCAGGAATGATTTCAACCCATTCGGTGAGCTCTTGTGTTCCTCCGATTTCACAAAATAAGTCTTGCTGCAATAATGAAGCCTGCAGATATGAATCCATTCTGTGTTTTAGTGTCATATGGTGGTGAAAGGTTTTTGTCCCCCAGAAGACATAGCTGGTGGAAGTCTGGTCAGGGCTGCTTTTTCTACTGTCCAAAGTTTGCCAACACCGTCTCCCAAAAGGATAAAACCACAGAGCCCTCCCATATGGCATGTAAAAATGTGCCATTAGCTTCCTTGCATTTCCATTTTGCATCAGACCCACTCTAAAATGTAGGCATTAGTTGATTTTAAACTTAAATCAAGTAAATAATTTACAACTTAAATACTTCTGCTTAAAATTATGCTTGTTAGGTAAATTCTTTTAAATATTGTGGAGATGATAGGCGGAATAAATAAATTTTGTGATTAATCAACTAAGACTTGTGTTGATGCTACTAATTATTAAGTAAGGGTTGAAATTATTAACAAAGGTAATAAACAATACCTTTGATTGTGGACAATTTCCCAAACTCAATGCAGTTTGTTGGTCAAACATATTTTCATTAAAAAAATTGTCTTGACTGAAAATGATTAATGCAAATTGTTGCGTGAATTTGTTTTTGTTAAGCTCAAACACTGTTTTTAGAGTGTGGGTACTTCTGACTGTCCCTGACAAATTCAAAACTACTTTCAGTTCGAGACACTGATTTGTTAAGCTCGGAGTAGACACATGCCGATTGGTCTGAGTCAGAAAAGACAACAAACTGTATTTTCCTGCCCTCTTGATAAGGCTGTTGAATAATATTCTTCTCCTCCTAACATCCACATCTTCAGCGTGAAATAAACCATAGAGGCTCATGTAACAAACCCTCTCTATTCTTGTATTTCCTATAAGCTCATAGAACTGGAGTTAGGTCCTGTCACTACTATTTCTTGTTGTTTTGGTACACTCGGAGTTAAGGCAGCGCTCGAAGCTGTCGTATCTTACACTGCAATGAAAGCAGAAAGTCTGAGAGGGCCAATTAGGGGGCCATTCCTGTAAACGTTTGTGCTACGTTGTGCCTGCTCTGAGCTCCTGCAGCTGAAAACCGCCTAGACAGGGAGACATAATCACAGCAGAAGATGCCAAACTAAATGCTGGGCAGGTGTTATGCAAATGTGTTAGATGGTGGTGTGAATAAACCTATAGAAGAACAGGTTGGACTTAAAACAAGATGTTTCAGGCAGATAAGGGGGTTTATGAGGGAGAGAATAACTCATTTTAACATGGACTTTGGGCTTTGTAATTTTGCAGACCCTTTAAAAGCACAGCAAAGCTCGAACACAGGAAAAGAAAAGAAGCACAGTATTTGTACTCTTTGTCACAGTGAGTCAGTAGCCATAACTTCGCGTTAACGACATGCATTTAGACACACAACATGTAGCCTACAAGACAGTTCATAAAGTGTTTATCTTATTTTTCATAGCCTACCAATAAAAAAGGATAGTTGCATGTGAGAATATGATCAATATTATCACCAAACTGCACACAAATGCACGCCTTTGAATTCATCCAGAGCCTCAAATCCTTTTAACCCAATTTAAAGTCTCCTCTGATAACACACACAAGACCTGGCTATCTCTTCTCTGCTATTACTCAACTATCTCCCACAGTAGTCTATCGGCTATGAGTTTCCTCAGTTCAAAGCACCGCCTCCTCCTATTTCACTTTCCAGTCGGAGACCAAGGGACGATTTTATAGCCTTTTGCGTCCTGCCAGACAGTGCTGATAAATCCCTGATGCTCCTATTAGCATCCATGCTTTGCTATTGTTTGGGATTATAGGCCAAAAATTTGCATGTGAGGGAAAATAGCAGCTGCTGGTTATGAATATCACCAAAAATCTGCATGTGACATGATGACATCTGCACTTATGCTGCCATTAGAGAATCAAAATTGACCAAGCTGAACCCAAAGAGAGAGACAGAGAGAAGAGTCATGACAGATAAAAAGCGAGAGTGAGAAAATAAAGGCCAAAAGAGTGAGAAAGGGTGTGTGTGTGTGTGTGTGTGTGTGTGTGTGTGTGTGTGTGTGTGTGTGTGTGTGTGTGTGTGTGTGTGTGTGTGTGTGTAGGTGTGTGTGTGTGTGTGTGTGTGTGTGTGTGTGTGTGTGTGTGTGTGTGTGTGTGTGTGTGTGTGTGTGTAGGTGTGTAGGTGTGTAGGTGTGTAGGTGTGTGTGTGTGGTCTCAAAGTGCTCAACCTGTCATTCAAGCTTTAGGGGTTTATCTTTGGGAGCAAGGGCACCTGGCTTAGCTGGCTTTGCTCTGGGGACGGCAGATATCTATGTGCACACCCGCTGAAGATGTGACAGCAGGTATCCACTAGGGGGGAGAGATATGACACCGTGTCATTATGCTCAATGCATAAAACATTCACAGCAATAAGCTCATCTTTTCACGTGCGCCTCTGTTTTGTTCTCCTCGAACATGCAAACACAACATGCACACGTGAATGGGAGCAGCGGGCTGTAAGGGGAGATAGAATAGAGGGTATGCATGTTTGCCTATCTTATCCCCCCAGTCAATGCAGCACACGATGACTCCCCGAGAGGCTTGAAATTACAATCATGTGAAGTGAAAATATTTTTTGGCTGAGCGGCACCACCGGCTCCAGCCTCTTTTGCGCTGACATACGCTTTAAAAGTGCACAACGTGGAAAGATGGAACATAGAGAGCACACATGACTCACACACACATACACACACATACACACACAAAAAAAAACACACAAGTCCATATGTTTTCACCTGGCTGGATAAATCATTTTGACAGCTGAACACAGATTACGACTCCCTGAGCTCTCTCCTCAAACAGAGAGATGGCAGAAATTCTCATGAGGGCTAAGAGTAGTGCCAGATGTGGCACTGTGAAAATTAACACTGGTACAGGCTATGGCACATTTCAAGAAACTCAGAAGAGGAAACATCATAAATGTGTGAATCATCTTTAAAAAATTCAGCACCTGAATCATGATGAAGTTTAAGCACATCAGGAATTAATGAAGCACCTGTCTGAGTCATATATGAATAAGTGCTATTCATTAGCATTCAGAATGTGGTGAGAAACATGCTGTGATTTTTGTGTTGAACCCCCTCTTTCTGCCTCCTCCAAACACCTTCAATCAACTGACATCACTGAGCCCACACTTCTAAAACATTTCTGTGGATGTGTCACTGTGGAATCTGAGCTGCATTAATATGGATATTACAGTTACCATACAGCTACATTATAACAGGCTTACATAAATAGACTACTAAGTAAAAAAAAAAGCACTGCCTGACACTGCAGACTGACTGGCTACCAATGATTAGCTAATCTTTAATAACAATCCAGAGCAGTTTTTCACCGTGGGCAATTGTAACACCCCCGATTCGATTCCTCCTCCACTTGTACATCCTCAGTGGGATTCTCTCTCATTCTGTGCAAAAGGAGCAGGATCATTTCACTTAGTAGAAATTTTTACTTAAAAAATGATTCTGAAGTATAGAAGTTGCCTTTTGCATGTATATTGTTTTTTTTCCTGCTGTTTAAGGTCTAGATAGCTGCAGGCTTAAAGAGCCCATATTGTGCTTTTTGATTTTTCCCTTTTCTTCAGAGAGATATACAGTATAGCTACTTTTTTGTGCATGTGAGAGGTGCAAAGTCCACACCACATAAAACACTGCTGCTCATCTGCCTGAAACGCCTCATTTGAAGTTCAATCTTTTTCCCGTTACTTATCTATGTCTACTTCCTTGTAATCACATACATGATGTGCAGTCACATATGAAATGTTCCTTTGCTTTTGTCAGACCAGCTGACCAATCAGAGCCACATTGGCTTTTCAGAAAGGAGACTTAAATAGTCAGGTACTAAAACAGAGAATTCAGACAGAAGGTGAGAAGAGATGTTGCAGTAATTTATAGAATGTGTTTTTCAAACATCATGTAAGCATGTTCTGTAAAAATAGAACCTGCAAATGTGCATACAATGGGCTCTTTAAATCGTGTTTAACTGTATAGTAAAAATTAACGCAAACAAGCTATGCTAACATCACTGTTATCTAGAATACACGATTTTATCATTCTTGCAAAACTGGGAGCTGAATGTAATGTATCTTGTTTGCCTATGCTGATATACTAAATGAACATATATATATATATATATATATATATATATATATATATATATATATATATATATATATAAAAACTTACATTTATTCGATATATACAGTCTTGTTACCACTACAATAGCTGCCAGAGCACGAGAGTGGAGCTGAGGTGGAAAGAGTGCTGAGCATGAGGATTTTGGTGGTGAGCAAAGAGTGATTTTTTTAAAAAGCCAGAGGGTCACCTTATCTCCCACTCTGTGCCACTTCAATTTTACTCTGGTACCACTTGCATCACAAGCTCTAAGGATAATCTGTTTAGGAACCAGACGAATCTGCCGAGCTCTGGTCTTATTTGCTTTGGTTAAAGCTAGTGCTGAGTGCATATGCAACTTTTTTTTTTCTGTTTATGGAGCAATTGGTGAGTAATTTGTATGGGGTGGGGTAAAATTTGAGTTGAGCAATATTGAGCGGCTCGCCATTGGGGGCCTATGAGCATGAGAGCAATGGGAGAGAGCAGGTCTGAGAGCGAGGAGTGGAAGTCTTTGTTGTGCAAAAATTCTGCAAAACAAACCAGACCAAAAAAAAAGTATGGAAACATACATTAGCTTTGAATACATATGAAATCTGATATCCATGAGTTAAATCATATATAAAAATGAAATAAAATAGCAACATTAGATGCTGCAGCAGTAATGCGATTACTGTACGATGTATTTTAACTTATTGTTTCAGTGTTATTATTCTGAATTCTGGCAATAAGTGTAAAGATATAGTCCTGTACTTATTAGTGAAAATATAACATTTATATTATTACTTATTTAGAGCATCTATATGAAAGTCTAGGAGTCTTTAGCGTTATGAAGGAAGTGGTGTCAAATAGTGTTGCAATTGCCCCCTGATGCTGCGAATTATGTTTCAAGAAGTGTCAATAAATTATCCTGAAGCCTACGCTGTACATATTCATAAATCACTGAAGACATTGATCGACGTCACTGACATGTGTACAAATGTTTTTATTTGTTTTTTTTGTAAATAGGCCAGATAACTTCAAAACATGCACTGTCACTGGTGCAAAGAAAGAAAAGGGTTCAAATCTGACCTACATACAGGCCTTGATTAGGTGAATTCAGATATACCTAATTTAATTTAGATGTTAAATTGCACTGTATAGTTCCATCTAAAATTCCTGTAGTAAAAACATAGACTGTATAAGACATTTCTTAGCAAAGTAGTGTCCATGGTATGTGACATGTCCCCAAATGCAGTGCAATGCAATCGCGTATATTTCAGTGGTTAGTAAGTGTCCAAAATCTTTGCTTGTCTGTGCTTCTGGTTTTACTTTGGTTATACCTATCGTAGTCATGGTCTCTCTTCCTATTTTACACTCCCGCTTTCACAGTTACACAATACTCAGCAATATGCATGGTAGCGTTTTGCACATCTCTCATATATCAACATTCAAATGAGAATAACAAATGTCCAATTGCACAGTGTAGTACTGTTTAGTATGTTTTGATATTGATTTGTTTTGTATTTAATGAATGTAGATCCAATTCCCGTTGTGATTTGAAGCAGCTTTTAAGAGCTAATTGACTGAGACAGAGAAATCTTCTGCATGATTGTTTTTATTCTCGCTTTAATGAAAATTCCATCAAAGCAAATAGTGGAATTAAAACTTCATATGTCTCAAATTTTGTTTTCGTTCCAGAAATCCTGCTTTAAAAGCAGTCACAGAGGAGATAGTGTCAGTTTTTTTTTTTAATCATCTTAATCTTGGACATATCCTGGAAGTGTTACACTGAAGAAATGCAGCGATAAGACTGTCTCAAATCTTCCCGTGGGCCAAACTCAGCTAAGGCCAAAGGCTCGCTAGAAGATGTTTTGCCAGATGACATTTCCCATTTCACAAATGCAATTTTTGTCATGATGCAGGATCAGTGGTCATAGTGGAAGATGGGTTAGGACACGGAATAGCATATTACAAGATGCGGTCTGTCTGTGGCTGCACATACGCTTTGTTTTTCCCTATTTCTCTTGTCTGCCCACTCACACATTAGTATAAACCTGTGTCCTGCCCTGTGATGTTACAAGAGAGAGGGAATTTATTGGAGAAAAACTGAAACGCTGACCCCATACAAGCTACACAGCAGAAATGTTATTGGTCAGCGTGGCGCAATTGGTAAATCATCCTGTCACAAATGGTAGCTATCGAGCATGGTGATAAATGCGGGACTGGTTCCAGAGGAGGTTGCACAGCTCTCTGGAACAGCAAGGTGCTGACCTTCTCACAGCAGGGTGGCAACAAACAAGGCCCTGCCAACATGTGCATTCTGACAATCTGACTCCATGGAACCCATCTGGAACTCAATGGGAACCAATTCTGTCTAAAGTGACCACTCATGGTACCTGAAATGATCCATACTGTTTGCCTTGTAGCTTTGACAGATTATATGGATTAAATAGAGCACAGCAGCATTAAAAAATGATGAATGTTGCAATATTTAAAATCCTGTTCTATGGTAGCCTTTTGTTATCCTATAATTATTTGGTAAATGACTAGTCCATAGTGTGCAGAGTGACATTCCTACCTTTACCTATTTGGAGACCTCTTCTAAAAGCGGTGCTTACTGACCATAACTGCTATTGCTTGGATGGATAATCTGTCTATGGCTTAAAGAAACAATAAATACTGTTTCAATTACAGAGGTTTAGAGGTATTGCAAGTGATATTTTTGATGTTGGGACAGAGCCAAACTTGCCGTTCTCCCCTCCTTTTTTGAAGTCCCTCTGTGCTCATTGATTAAACCTGTTAAAACCTCATCTCTGTGTATCAGAATTACACATTCAGAAGCTTCTTCCATGAAAATAATCTCTTCCTGGCTTATTATGGCTTAGATGTAACTCTAGACAGCTACCTGGTTTGGAATGTGTGCATCTTTGAGGTCCCAGTCTTTACCAATACCCACCAATGCTCGCTGCAGCTCACAAATACCAGCTGACTTTTTATTTCACTTATGGCTTCCTCAAAAACACACCATATGGACATGTTAAAACTGTAAAAAACTTGATTTACATTTCAAGGCATGCTAATTTAGACTAATCATGCCTCAACTCCAGCCCCTTATTTAATGCTTAGATGTAAAAAGGTAATTAATCATCTCATCAGACTTTTGTGAAGGAAGTAAAGGGTCTTTCCCAGGAACTGTTTTTGTAATGTATGCCGTAATCTAAATGTCCAGCAGCGGCTGTGTAATATAAAGAATGTGTGTCCCTGACGTAGTGGATCAGTTGTTTGCTTGGAACTTCCCAAAAAACTAATTCTAACACAATTTGTATGCAATGATTTTTTTTTCAGGCAAACATTATCTCTTATCTACAGTGCTTATGAGTTTAACAGTAGAAAGCACAAGATATTATCTTGTACATACATGTGGCCACAGACACTTTTTCTTTCTATCTTGGCTACCACTGTTTCATACTATTAGAAGTGCCACTCACAGAGAGGCTGGGTTTACGCTTCCTGCAACAGCAACCATGAAAAGGTGCTGATGAGCAGATCCACTTTTATTCATACTTACAACAAAGCCTTTCAGGTGACACTTTTTACACATGCACAAACATCCGCGCATACACGAGCTACGTGCACTGCATAACTTTCCTCATTTTTCTATTAAGACGGTTGAAATCTCCCATCTGCTTCTGTATCTTCTTCCCTCTGACTTCCCAGACCTCTTCAGCCAAGCTCCTTTCCTCTTGGCCCATTACATTTCATCATCTCGCGTATCCCTTCTGTCATAAGTGGCCATTGGCTTTTAACAAGACGCGGGAGGCCAGTGAAGCAAGCATGGTTAAATGCTCTCTGCCCCTCCATTTCCCTCACTTGAGCGTAGTGGTGATGGAGTCTCATGTCTGGAAGCTTTATTTCCCCTGTGGGCACTCTAGCATATTGTGGGTCATTTGTAGCGCTTAGATGGCTGAGCTAGTGAACAGATCTCAGCCTAAGCTCGCCACAGAGCGTCTCCGTCTCTGTCTGAAAGCGTACAGCCAACAAAGACAGGGAGGAATCACAATGGATGATCGGTTTTCTGCCAGTGATGAAGCTATGTGACTGCATCTCCTAAGAGCATGAATTGTCATGGAATATTCTGTGTGCGATGTTAACAATATAATTTACTTCATGATTAATAAAATTAAGCACTAACTTCTTGCCTAGCCCCACCTTTCCCTTAATAACAAGGAGGTTTACTGATTGAAATTCCTGGTCATTTTTGTATTGATGAGATCGATGCCAAAGCTGCATTCCACAGGATGAAGCCACAATCCTTGCTAACTGATGATTCTTGAAAAGACCTTAAAATATAGAAAGACCTTTATTTTTATTGCAGTCTGGAACTAGTTAGTGCTTGTGTTACATATAGGAATGTCCTAATCAGATGTCAACGATTGAGACTGTGGTTTATCAAAGCCTTTTTTAACAGGCAGATATCAGATCTGAGCCTAATCTTTATTCATTTACTGTTTTATGTCCACTGTTTTACATGTTTCTAGTAAAGGTAGCAGGAGGTTAGAATTTTTTAAAAAATTGGTGGCATTATTAATCCATCTATAATTAAATGACAGTACAGTCTGACCAGTGTGGACTTTTATCTTGTACTGATATTGCTGCGTGAGTCAGTAGACGAATGGTTTTGGTCAGAGGTAGCATAATGCAACTGGATTATAGGAACAATGTCCTTGTCAAAAAGCATAAGAGCGCTGGCTGAACGTCATTAAGCATCACATAAGTCGTTGTCATAGCTAGTTAAATCCCTACAAGGCTCTCTGCTTGCCAATTGTCCAAGTGACCATCTCATTGAGTCACTATATTATTAAACATTAAGACAATCAGGTATAACAGCTAAATACAATATATTTTCTGACACGCATTTAGCAAATACAATTTTCTCCATCTTTTGGAGATTGAGGAGCCTTGATACATCTTACTTGCTCAATACTACATTTCAGACAGTGTTCCACCGGACCTTTACAGGAAGGTTCGTGTCCATCTATGCAATATTAAGATTTGGGTGCAGAAATGCAACTTATTCTTTTTGCATTTCATAGCTATTCAGTTGTCAAGCATACATACTGGATTGATTTTAATTATCTAGGAAAATGGTATCAGATTGGGACTCAGATCAGATTGGGAGCAAAAAACTTGATCTGGGCATCCCTAGTTATATGTAATATGGACAAAGGTAAGATCAGACTGTTAGAACCACATGAGCTTGTTAGCTTTGTATATCTTCAAACTATGGAGCTTTTACCATCACAGGCTTCAGGATGAAACGTGTTTGGCAAATGATATGAGTTTATGTGTAAACTTCAACCAGTTAGAGCAGGGCAACTGCTAATGTTAGCTTTTGTTGTGGGGAAGTACTACTATGTGAATATTGTTGACGTTAGCAAGGGTTTTTTTTTCTATATCCAAGCTGTGAAAAAAAAAATGTGTAATAAAATACACATGGTTTTAGGATAATGCTAGTTTAGTGTCATGCTAATGTTTGTAACAGACAAACACACCATTCATTCCATTCACCACACATTGACTGTGGCTATAAGGCAGTCATTTTTTCTCTGTATTTGTGTTACCTGCATGTTACCATCTTCAAAACCCCCTTTCCTCTGCATAATGGCAGCAAGAACCTCTGAACAGCAACACTGACAATGGCATGCAGTAAGGCAGGCCTGCGAGAAAAAAGGAATCCCCATCCAAACAATTTATATACAGATTACTTCTGTAGCTAAAACTTGGCCAACTGGCCGTGCTCAGTTACAGTTGCTAAACTATGATTGGACAGTCACTGTTTGGGGAAGAAGTTTAGCGAACGGTAATTCTATGTTCCCTAGTCAATGATGTTTGTAGCTTAAACACTGTAACTGCTGTGTTTCAGCCAAATAAACGGCCTCTGTTCAAACTATAGCTGTAGACGCTTCCAAATAGCTGTTCAAACAGATATGGGCGAGATGACACCAATTATGAACAAAACAGGAGATTAATCCACAGCATGAAAACAATTTGCTGATAACATTTAAAAATCGGAGAAGGTTAATGGAGCTAAATTTCCAGTGTCGAAGGTGTGATAATGTGAGATAGGCCTCTTAGCTGCTGTCAGTCTGGCAAAATGTATATTTGGAACCAAGACAAAAGCCCATCTGTTGATGTCAGCAAAGAGAGATAAACAGAATGAGAGGGACAGAGACAAAACTGCTTTTACATTCATTTCCGAGCTCCACAGAACGAACTGAAGGCATGAAAGGCGCATCAATAACACCTAATTGGCATGGACATACCAGAGAACCCCTGAAGAACAATCTGAGTGCAACCTCTTGCCTGTGTAGCAGAAAGACTGAGTGAGAGACAGAAATCAAGACAGATGAACTGGTGTCCTTTGTGTAGCAGAGAAAGCTTTGTGATAAGTGTATTATGTGACACAAGTATTTAGTGGAGTAAATGAGATATCTGTGGCACCACTGTTTTTTTTTTTTCCCTGAGAGAAAAGAGAAAAGCCCAAGAAGACAGTCCTCACAGAATATGTCAGGTTGCATCAGCTTCATTATAGCCTTGAGCCTGGCTTGGTTCATTACTGTCAGACAGAATTCTTTTTTGCTTTTATTCTCCCTCAAATGACAATATCGATCTATGCACAGGCAGAGCACTACATTTTTTTTTGTCTCTGCTTGTGCAGAGATTTGATTTAGTGGAGAAAGATATGTGTATGTCTGTGTAACTCTGTACTGCAGTCTTGGCGGAGTTGCACAGAATAGTGTGGTTTGTGTTCTAGCAGCACCTGCTCTGTGAGGCTGTTAGCTGTGATTTCAGCCGCTCTCATTATACGGCCCAGAGCTGCCTCCACACTGATTCAGCCAAAAGCCCTAATGGAGGATAATGAGCCACACAGTTTTATGCGATACCTACCAGACACAGAGCAGGGACTGAGTAACCACTGAGTCACATATCTGACAATTCTCTGATGAGGAAAACAAAGAAAACAACAAAAAAAAGAGATCTGAATTGTTTTTCTAAATTACTACTTCATGATATGTGTGTTTGTGAGAGTTTGACTTGCACCTCTTTGTCACAACAGACGTTTTTGTAAATTGTAGTTTGGCATTCCGGTTGAGTGCCTGAATCACTCCCTTTAAAAACTGCAACAAAAGTGGACGAACCCTCATCACGGGTCGCTATATCTACAAACATCCACGCTGAGCAACACACAGGTTTCATCAAGTTCCATTGCTGCTGGAAGCCAAATTGGAAGAAGTAATGATAAATGCCTCCTCACCTATTCCCCGTTCAGATCTAACATCATTCAGAGGCTTTTGGACCCGCAGGTTTGGTTTAGATCAAGGCATCTGATCTGAAAGACTGAATTTGGCTGCAGATTAATGCAAAAAAAAAAAAGAAGAAAAAAATGCCACATAATGTGGAATATAGAAGTGTGAAGGGGAGTTCGTAGAGTTTTGTGGAGGGCAAAGAGTTCAGATGAATGTGGGTTCAGGGGCAGACAGACAGAAAATGGGTTTGGGACAACAAAATGTGTGGAGTATTTGCATTAACTCCACAGTTGATATGCAGCGTATGCGCTTCACATACCTCATTCATGGGCTCTATGGGACCTGTCTGTAGTGGAAATTGGAATATCATTCACAGTGCCCCTGAATGGCCACCTAAAAACACAGAATAGATAGTCAAATGACAGTAGCCCTTGTGAAAAAAACACAAGGACAGTGACAATTGTTTTGTCCTTCGACTTCATACTTTCCACTCTGAATATAGCTGAAAATCCTTGCATTCGGATTTTCTGACTCTCTGCAGCTCATGCTGTTATTTAGGCTGTAGCACATTTTGAAATTCCCGTTATGCACCACAAAGCACGCAGACGACTCCCCTATCAGTCAAGTCATTCTCTATGTGTCGTGTCAGTTTGGTGTGAATAGAAGATAATTAGAAGCTGCATCCTTTTATGCCTGGGATCACCATAGAGACCCAACAAGTGGCAGGATACACTCAGCTCCCTCAAACAGATATGCCTTACTCACTTCTCTTACCACTGCCATAGGCTTAGTCGGTATGTACGTGTTTGTGTGAGTGAGAGCGAGTGTTGTGCTGTGAAGAGGTTATTTGTGGCAGACTACTGTGGGGCCTTTGTCTCCCTTGTCTCTTTGCTTCTGACAGAGGGAGGAAAGAACTCTAGCGCACTGTGCTTTGATCACACACTGGAACAGCTTCATACAGATAGAGGGAGGGGAAGTAGGGAGTGAGATGGAGCGATGAGAAAGTGAAAGAGCTCGAGAGCAGAGGTGGAACAGACGGAGGTTTTGGTGGTGGAGCCGAAGGAGCGTGTGAGTAGCGAAAAGTGCAGGCGTGAGCTTCTTGCGGCTAATAAAAGCTCAGAGTTTTGTGAATCTTGAATCTGTGAAAGAGGAATATGAAGTACTGAAGGGTATATGACTACCCATTGGAAATGGAAGAACCTGCGGTATTATTCATCCAACAAAAAAGTGGCTAGGTTGCCCATCATTTCCACTGCAGTAATGCTGGCATGGCACCTCATCTATGTTTTTGGAGAGTCCAGTCAGCCCGACTTTTGGAGTGGTATACCAATCTAAAAGTATTATGCTGTGGTAGAACATGTGAGAATGAGTTCTTAAACTGCCTAAAGTTTTCAAAAAATGCATAAAGCATCAATTCCCGCTGTCCGCTACATATTTAGGTCACGTGATCCGGTATCCGTACATAACTGTGACGACCCTCCACTTGGACACCAGGTGTGCCTGTTCAGGAGCTGAGGGTCATCAGGCGATTGAGCCACACCTGGGATCAAGTGACTAAAACCTCCCTCACTTCCGGTGTCTGATTCTCTCTCTGATAGGAGCTGCTTCCTTCTGGAGCTCCAGCAGCCTGGTTTTGGTTTGGTTCGTGGTCTTTAGTGCACCTTGTTGGCTTGGTTTGCGTTTCTTTTAGTCCCCACGCTGTTGTCTCCCTGTTTTGTTGCAGCTTCAGAGCCGAGTTGTTACAATAGCGTACACATGCATAGCACAAGCCTGTGCTCAGTGCAAGATCATTTTGTTTGTGGGTACATCTATATTAAATGGCCACATTATATGTTGCTGGGATTTCTGCCACGAATTTTTTCAAGATTTCAGCCGTAGGAAATGATACGACTGAGCAGCCTTGGCAGAGTACTGTGCTCTCTGAGTGCTTTTCTTGTCTTATCATAGTATTTCCCAATCTACATTATCTAATCTACTTTATAACCCTGTTAGGTGATCATTTATACCCTCACTGATGCCACCTGTCTTGTTTCCCATTTGTTTTTTTAAACACTGTTTACTATAATGTATGAAGGTGAATATCATATCCAGGTGACCAGATGTTCCACTACTACTACTACTAATAATAATACATTTTATGTTGTCTTTTTTAAAACATTCATTCATTACTTTTAGCTATTTATCCCAGCTATCAGTTATTTGCAGCTATCTAATTATAAAAAAATGCATCCATAACTTTCAGCTATTTCAACTATTTTTCCACCATGTACTGTAACTATATACAATATTTATTTATCAGCTAGTCAATTAATTTTAGCTATTTCAACCATTTATTCATTACATTAGCAAGATGATTGGACATTTCTGCCTGCTTGGAATTACTTTTTCACAATGACAAGCAGTGTTCAGGTGGTAAGAGGTGACTCAGTTTGTGAACATACAGTGCCGAGCAAAGATTTTAGACCCTTGAGATGTTTAGATTCTTTTCCATTGTGCATTATGATCTGGAATACTTCTGACCAGCCCCAAACTGCTGCTGGATGGTGACGGTAAATATGCAACCATTCAACATCAGGGACAAAGGTAAATACTGCGTTGAAGTGTACCTGGTTGGTCACACCACATATTTATTTAATTTGGGTCTTTTCCTTTTACTTTATATGACATTAATCAATAGATGAATCCTATATGTGGCTTTATTTTTGAAAGTATTTTTTTTCCCATTATAACCCCAGCTACTTACAGCAGCACCCCTTGGGGACTTTTATGACCTGATTAGGAGTCAATAAAAGCATGAATCCATTTTTTATTTCATTCATATGCCACGTTATCAACTATCTTTGTCATGCGTCAGACAAAACAATTATTTTATGTTTGCGTGTATTTATTTATTTAATAGCTACAAATGGCTTAAGAAAATGGTACTTACCTGGTTTTTAACCATTCAGTGGTCTTTCTAAAGAAACTAACCTGAACAAAGAGCTTTTGGAACTTTCTTTCCCCATTAAAGAACAAACAAACCACACCAAAGAACATTTTTAGCTATTACACAGACAGAAATCCAAATAAAGCATTCTGGCCTCTTTCTTTTTTTTGTAATGAAAGCTGTATTGTTTGAATTAATTGACCACATGGTTCAAAGAAAAATCATTTGTGCACATACCCCTTCTGTGTAGCTGTACAATGGTCTGACTAACACACACAGGAGGGAAAAAAAACTGTGAGCAGACAGAGGATACAATATGTATTAATGAATTATGTCTGCTCTGTCAGCAACATCCTGAAAGCTATTTTCTCTTTCTTCATTGGCAGCCATCTGTGCAAGGTTTGTTTTCACTGCAGACTCCTTGCATTTAGCTCTGGGGTTATACAAAGACAGCCAGCGACTAATGAAATACAGCGATAGGTGTCATAGCTTAAGGTCCAGGCGCCTCGACACGCTTCTCGCTTTGAGCTAAGACAACACCTCATGTCAACACGTCCACCTGAAGAGAATACACACAGGATTAATATGTGTGTTCAGTTGTAGTGTTTTACAATCCTACTATGTGTATACAGTTGGTTTGTGTGTGGGATACTTGTTTGTATGAGCTGCATGCGCGGTAAAAAAAACAAACACAAATTGGAAGCCAGTCACTTTTAAGTTACACATACCTGCACGAATATTCTCGTTACGACAGTTCTCTCCACGGAAAGTGTAAACTTCATCAACAAGGTGTGAGGTGTCTCATCGAATGTGCATGTGGGTGGAAAGAAATACAATCAGACTGACAAAGCTGTGGTTGTGAGAGGTGGAATTAATTTTTTCCTTCTCATATACTCGTTCATACTTGAGTTGAACATTCTTTTTAACGTTTGGCCTCAATTTACAAAAAAGCGTATTACAGCTATCAGTGATAATTAAAATTAATATTCTTTCAAATAATGTGAGGCCTTGTTGCAACACAAACATACAATATTCACCCCCTTTGGAAATTTCCCCCAATTATTGCATTTTTAGCACTGAATCGTGGTCGATATAATTTGGCAAGAAGACAAGAATTCACCAAAAAAGATTCTTTGATGTCAAAGTGAAAACAGATTAAACATATATCATTAAAAATAAGTGACTGCATTAATATTCATCCCCTTAAAGTCAATATTTAGTAGATGTACCTATGCCTGCAGTTACTGCACTGAGCCTGTGTGGCTGGATCAGTCAGCTTTGCACATCGGGACACTGCAGGTTAACCCCTTTCTTCTTTGTAAAACTGTTCAAGCTCTGTCAGATTAAACGTGGTCTTGAATAAACATCCCTTTTCAAGCTCAGCAGCACATTCTTAATTAGACTGAGGTCTGGACTCAACTCAGTCACACCATAACATTCCCCTTGTTGTCTTTAAACCACTTCTGCGTAGTTTCAGCTGTATGCTTCAGTCATTGTCACACCATGATGCTGCCACCACCACGCTTTACGCTGGGGATTGTGGGGATTTGCAGCTCTCTCAAAAAAGCTTTGACTGGTTTAAAACCCAAACACTTGTTGTATGCACAGTCTCATCTCAGCTGCTGAAGCTTGGAACTCCTTCAGATGAGTCATAGATGTCTTGGTGGCCTCTCTCACTTATCTCCTTCCTGTATGCTCACTCAGTTTTTGAGGACTTCCAGCTCCAGACAGATTTATGGATGTGAAATATTCCTTCCATTTCTTAATGATTTAGTAACTTGGATTTTTTTTGTATCTATCCCCTGACTTATTCTTTTCAATAACCTTTTCGAGGAGTTGCTTGGACTGTTCTTTTGTCTTCTTGGTGTAGTTATACTTGGGCCTGTTGACTGGGCCTTCCAGATACACGTCTCTTTGTACTACAATCATTTGAGACACATTGACTACACTCAGATGAGCTCCATTTCACTAACTGTGTGACTTGTAGCACCAATTGGCTGCACTTGTGTTGAAAAAGGTGAGTCTGGAGTGAGTATTTGACATTATTTTGTAGAAATCTGTTTCACTTTGGCATGAAATAGTCTTTTTTGTAAATTAATTTAAAGTAAATTTTAAAAAAAATGACCATAATTCAATGTTAAAAAGAAAAAAAACAAGAGAAAAACTTTTGAGGAGGGTGAATACTTTTTATAGGCACTGTCTCTCTTTACTTCTTTTTCTGCAGTTATAGCACATCCTGGGGGCAGAAGGTATTCTAGGGGCTGCACTTTTTTCCCCTTTTGTCAGTGCTGATCATTTTATTGGTGCAACATATGTGGGTGGACACTAAAATAGTCTGTAAGATCACTTAGATTCCATCCTCTACACTGACGGCTAATCAGCTGGGGTCAGATACTGTGCTCCAGTCCAGTGTAGTGCTTTTCGCATTACTGTAAAAACATGTCAGAACCCTCCACTGTGCATGTGTCTATGTGCCCATCTTTACTCAGTTAAATCCCACGCCAACCTCCCATGTATCTGAAATTTATGCTTTGAGAAATTACTCTGACTTTCTCCTGAGGCCGAGGACCAGATGTCTGCAGATATAACTCTGTGAACATTCGTTTGTCAGGTATGGGTTTGGTTTCTGCCCAGAGGGAGGGCTGGGTTTGCTGTCTGGATCTCTGTATCCGTGGGGCTGTGGAAGATAAAGAGTTGTTGCAATCAGTTGGTTTTGTGTTAGGAAGGTGTCACCTGTCTCTGGCCCATGCTGTCAGATAAGGGCATAACATGTCTTTGCTCAGATTGCCTCACCAGCTCTTAGCCGCCAGAGCTCCAAGAAAGGCAGTGCTTTCTGTTACATAAGGGACATGAGAGGGAGACAGTTACATGTGCAGTTGTCAGTCAGGGTGCACAGCACAGGTATGACTGGTTCGTGGTGAGATTTTGAGGATGCATATTTGCCAAGCACATAAAATCCACTGAGCTGTGGTATCTGCCCAGTTCTCTTCTGTCTTTTGCATGCAGTGAGTGGCTCTCTCTTCCTTTTGTATTCGTTAATTAACTTTCAAAAACCACTAACATTAAATACAGTGAGAAATAACAAGAGATTACTCATGTTTGCCACAGGTCCTACCCCACGGGGCATGTAGAGCCCCTGCTCCCCACTCAATGCATTTGTACCCTTAAACTGCAGCATCAGAAGCAAACAAGGTTAACAAGACAAGTAAAACAAGCAGAGAGGAAACGTCTTCGTCTTTAATACCAAGCAAATTGCTGCAGCATCTTAAAAGCCAGAATGCAGAGGGTAAAACTACGAGCAAGCAAACAATTTGTGCTGAGATGTTTAGAATCAAATAGGCAATGAATTAGCACTGGATGTGAGAGGCGAGGAAGAGACTTGAAATTTCTCTCTGATCACTCGCAGTTACTGACAGATGGAAACCAGCCTACGCCAGATCAGACAATGCTCAAGTCAGATCACTCCCACTGTTGCTTCAGCAATGACAGGAAGCACAGAGTAATGACAACCGCTTTTAAACATAACAAGCTTTTGTCCTATTTAGGCTACGATGAAAGCATGCAGGATAGCAGAGTGTAAACTGTGCACAAATGATTAAGAAACAGCCGGTGGATTTGATGGGAAATAAAGAGGATTTATACTGGAGTCTTTTGAACCTTAATACAGCCTGAAAATGTTATCTTGAATGGGTGTCAGCATAGAAATAGTTAAGCGTTTGTTGTTTTTCTAACCTTGTTATTGCTTGGGGAGTCCACAGGCACCGCACAGGGAGGATTTATTTCACTAATATTGATTACACTAATTACACATTACTGATTATGTGCTGAAACAGAGAATGGCCATGCATCTTTCTTAGTCATTTCAATGGAATTGAAATGACGTTTAATAAAACACATCCTTGAATCTGGACACATTATCAAATTAGACATCATGGAGATTAGACATATAATTAATTCTAACGATCTGTCACTAATCTGAAAAAAAGCCCAACACTTTTCTTGCAGTCTTTTGTAGCCTCACATTTGCTATGATTACATAATGCAAAATATGAAATGATCCAGTGCATGCCACTGCCGAAATAGCTTTTTAGAAATAACACGACAACACAAATGAAAGTCTAAACCTGGCTGTGACCATATGTTTCCCCAGTTTGTCTCCAAGGAAACACGGCACTCTTGTGGAGAGCCTAAACACATCATTTAATGACCTTTGTACCGGTGATACAGAATGTCAATGACTACGATTGAGTCAGTATCATGGACATTAGTGTCTGCTTAAACTGTGATTTCACTGACAAAATGACATTTAAAGGACAGAATGTGGACCCCAGATCGATATCTCACCGAGGTGATTTGCTGCTGCTTATGTTAAACAGCTTCTCGTCCGTGTGATGAAGTGAACTGACAGAGGGTCAAGGCGTGTGCTTAATGACTCCACTAGAACGTCCACTGAGCTTGACAGGATGGCATTTTAAGATTTGCTCATCTTCCTGGCTTGACGTGTTAATTCTGCAAAGTGTAACGATCATATGTGGTTGCCATCATGGCCCTGACTGTGTTGTCTGGTATGAAACATTCAGGGATGCTCAGGGGAAAGGGGTGATGGAACATATGGTCTTGTGGAAAAATAATCCCATCCAAGCGAGCACTGTCTGCTGGTATGACTCTTATGTTGGTGTAATGGGTTTTTGCTGGCACTGATAGCAGCAATCCCAGTACAACTAATAAAATATTTGGCCGGTGACTGACTAAAGTGTCTGTTTGTTACTGCCGTTGTTGAATACTAATTTCAGTCTTCATTCATTTCTAGTAAGAAGTCACTATGTATAATTACTGGATGATTTTAACAGTTTGCTTGCAGCTGTTGACTGTAGTAGACAAGCAGCTGTCAACGAATGCATCCAGTTACAAGCTTTCATTACATATTATATACAAACAATTGCATATGTGCAATTATGATCAATTTTATTCCTCACTTAGTAATTCTTTTTGACATGGCGGGAGTGTATATGTTTGAACATGTATAATTAGTGAACAGCTGGACCTGTGCAGTAGCCATACTGCATCAAGGAGAAACATATCAAAAAGGGTGCTATACCTGTTTAAGACACTCAGATGAATGTCAAACTGACAGTCTGAAAGTCTTGCAGTACTGAGCCCAGGAGCTAAAGTGTCTAAATCTGCATTCTGGTGGTAGAAGGAAAGATTTGGGGGAAATGAGCTCAGTGTTTTAGAATGCAAGTTCAAATGTGATATTATGAAAATGAAGAATGATGCATTTTCCCACCACAAAAGGATTATAGGAAGGTGATGGTCCAATTACTTGTTCAAACCTTGTAGGAGATGAGAACCAGAGAGAGAGAAGAGAAAGAGAGACATATGGAGAGAGAATGAAAGAGGGAGTGGAAGACACTGATAAAACAAGACAAAAGCAGTGCAAGTAGACTGGAGGGTAGATTAAGCAGGAGCTAGACTGTTTTATTGCCACCACCAGCAACAAATCCCCCAATAATAACTGCACCCAATTTCATCAGAGTGTTGCAAAATAAAGAAATGCAGCTTAGGCATCAAAGCGTGAAAAATCCCTCTGTGGTTGAGAGCTGGATGCCAGTGGTCTCCCTCCTGGTATTATGGCAGATCTTATCAATGAGGGGGGCATTTTGTTGGCAGGATTACCCTGGCTTTGTGAAAGGGGATATTCATTAACTCCTGTTGACATCTCACAAAGCGATCATAATCCCACAGAGGAGCAGAGGACAGAGCATGCGATCCGGAACTGAAGCTTTCTCTTGCTCAGTGGCACCGAGATGTAACCGTCCTTATACTCTGCCGAGAAATGCCAAAAGTTCACTCACGGAAGAGTGCGTCGCCCGGCAAAATACAAAGAGCACTTAAGCGGTAAATGAAATCATATTGTGACCAGAAACCACTGACTGTGAAAACCTGCGTGCAGCGTCATGCACCATCTTGTATGTTTCTGATGGAAGTTTTGAAGCTTGGATGTGTGTTTAGCGGTGGACACCATCAGTCACTATCTGAGACCGCTGAGCCTGACTGGCTGTCAAGTAAACATACCGCCGAGGACCTCAGTAAGTGGGCAACATCTTAAACCGTATTTCCAGCTGTGGAATTCAGGGGGCTTATGTATACAAGTGTGTCCTCTTCATGCACTTTGCTTGGAGCATAGAGGTGAGAAAATGAGAACAGTCTGAATTCCCTCAAGCTCTTTCACACTCTCTTTTTTCATTCATCACACAGTTGCCTGTGTCACTTTTTGCATGAGGAGAGGTTTTGCTAATATGTACATCAATATTCCTACTTGTGTTTTAGATTTAGACCTGGTTGGACAACATGTTCTAAGACCTAGTTTGTCTACAGAGACTGAAAGGCTTTACATGCAGCTTAAAGTCTTGTCTTTACCTGTTAATATCGGGCAACACATCACGAAAGTGCTTGTTTAATTAAGAATCCTTCTTATATTTGAAATTGAGTGACATACAGAGTTTAATGAGGGGCTTATTTATATTTTTCTGAGCGGTCAATTTTCGGGCGGCATGTTCTTTTGTGGATGAGAAAAGTTAGCTACTGATAAGCCCTATATTCAGCAATTAGCTGGTTTTGTTGAGTGTTGAACAGTGCTGTCTGCAGTCCAAACGTCTCATGTTCATTTATCTTTTAATGCTTAACAAGCATCTGTATGCATGCTGAACCACAATCTCTTGTTTTCTATTTCTGTAAATGTCAGATTCAAAAGATTAGACAGGTACGTGTGGAGGATTTTGAGTTGTTTAGAATTACCTTTGATGAAGAGGAATAATGGAGTAATGGTAAAGTATGCCCTTACTTTTTCGCTAAGCTACAGATAAATGGTAATTAATTGTATGTTTGAGTAACTTGCTGAACACTGATGGTCCTATACTGTGTTATTTACCACTGTATTGTGTTGTCTAACTCACACACATGCTTATTTTATACACATTCAACTACCCTCCCCTGGTGACTAGCTGTATAATTCATAATTCTGTGTGTGGTTTTGACATTTACAACCAGGTTCCCTGCAAGCATGTGGAGGCATGGTCACAGTGGTGCGTTTAATACACATTACTGCAACAGAACAAATGCCAAAGACTGCATTAGTAATTCACATGTGCTGGAATTCGAGCACAAAATTGAATTTTTTTTTTGAAGGGTCTAGAAAAACAAAGCACTGTTCTGAAGCCTTAGTACTGTCCACCTCTCCTCCCCACCTTCTCTCACCATGCAACCTGCAGTGTCCACAATACCATGATGAAATATGCATCAGCCATCTCCACTCTCCCTGTTTCTCTGTCCTCCCTCTTCCACTCATGGCCGAGCAGAAAACTAGACCAAAGCCAGGCAGGTGAAGCTGTCAGTCTAGACAGAGCCATGCAATGTGTACCAGGGAACACGGACCTCACCGAGATGTGCCTCTTCCAAATACTTAGTCATCATTTGCAAGTGAGAGAGAAATGCAGGATCACGTGGAAGCAGCGGTAGGTAAACAAAATCTTACGTGACCTGCATTAATCAGACATTCTGTTTGACTGGAAGAACACAGTAATTTCAACAATGACATTTATGTGACATATTGCAACCTTTTTAATGAATCTTCTTATATTCATGATGCAGATATAGAGAACATATATTTTGGATGAAAACAACTATTAATCACAAATTATGATAATGAATAAAGTTGTACGTGGTGTACACACATACCAGAAATGTCAGCTTTCTCTACCACATGCACACCAAATTTTTTATGTCATATATTTCTGTTTATTTTTTCCCCCAAAATGTCAGCATCAAGGCACTTAGAAATACTTGAAGGCCATTGTCATTTTTTCCACATCCATGAGTGCGTTTGAATCAGAGTGACTTAAATTTCGTACATCTGACCAAATTCCCAAAAGTCTATGCTATGTGGACTCCTTTGTAGATGTCTGTGTGAAACCACTATGCTACAATGGCAGTGATTTGCATAAGAAAGTGTCCTCCAAGTGTAGGTAAACATAGAAAGCAGTGTAATTTAAAACAGTTGTGCTTCTGTGGTGTTCACAGCTGTCTGTGCATGCATCAACAGGAGAGTGTAGCACAGGCTTAAATTACATCAAATGAACAATGAAATTAAAAAGAATAACACGTGATTGATAAGTCAAACCTTTAAAAGACTTTCCAATATGGTTTAAACCTCCAATAAAAAGTATAATTCTCACATGCCAAAACATTTATCTCCAAGACAACTTACTGGACTGCTAATAAGAACCTCATGATGCAGTTGAACGCCCCATAAAAAACAATAATGTAGATTCAGTGGACATTGTTTGTAAAAGTGAAAAAAGCCTTTTTCAGGTAATGTTTGGCAGAGCTCAGGTTGCTTGTGCTGTCATAACAGAGCTTGTTGTAATAGCAAATTCAGAATAGGAATGGTCATTATGATTACTTTTGCTTAATGATTTTTGGATAGTGCAAACACCAAGTCACTGGGTCATGGTATAACAATGATGAAGCTAAAAGGAGGCGTCATGCCACCCAAGAAGTCATTCTCCCATGTCTTACTAAGATTATTTTTGCCTTGGCCACTTTATGCTGATCCTGACAAGTGTATTACCACAGAGACTGCTGGCAGCTCACTGTAATGAGTGTGGCAGGCTACTAGCTGTAAGTCAGGAAGTCAGTAATGGTCAACAAAGAGCTTTAAATGTCAAAATAGAATGGGTAAGGAGGATAAGGGCATGGGAGAGCTGGCTTCACTCATTAGTTTTGTTCACACACAGGGACACACTTGTATAATGACACTGCATGGCAGTTTAATGCACTTGTTTGCTTTTATAAAATGCAGCTTTCAAGCAGCTTTAAGTGCTACCAACATTGTCGAGTCTTTGCATATTATGGATTTTTATTTGCTGTTAGGAAAATCCAATTTACCTGCACACCTTCGCGACAAACAAAAGCCTGTCAATCATCTTTTAAAGTTCTCGTGTGTGAAATGTGAAGTCACATCAGTGTCTCTTCTGACACAAATCTGTTTAATTGATTCACTATTCATCTCCCGCCTCAGTGATTAGGCCTATTAAAGCTCTTTTAATGGGACAATCTCATTCCAGTGATTGATATTTGAGGAGAGGAAAAGTACAGCTCCTTAGGGGCTGGACTATACTAGAGTTTGCAAAAAACCTTGCAATTATAAAATGTCTCAGCTAGACTTGGACAGAGCATGGGAGAAAAAAAGAGGGCCATTTGCAAAGCCAATTATGAATCAAATAATCAATATTTTCTAAGGCGTTAAAGAAATTTGCAAAAGTAATTACTTGGTTGACAGATATATTTTAGTGTTGCTTTTTGTTGTTTATATACCTTGTTACTTGTAATTGAAAGCTCCTTTTTCATTTGGTATCCTGAGGATAATATACTGTACAGATGGATTTATTTTTTGAAAACTGGTAAATCAATTTTTTCCCCTCCGTATTAGCTAGCGAAGTGCAGGTAGCGTCAGTGTGATCTGTATACTGGAATGCTGAAAACAGCTCCAGGCTATGGATTCAGTGAGACTTACTCTAGTTCTCTTGCCTGTAGGTAAAGCCGCTGGCGTCCCCAGTGGAGTGATGCTCAAAGATGCTGTGTGTGTGCGCAGGTGTGTGTTCGTGCCACATGCTTTTTCCTTTTTTTGGGAAATGCCACACCACGGTCACAAATGATCTCTGCAGATTAGCCGCTGGAGCATAATTTATGCTTCACTGACCGCAAATTAGATCACACTCATTAGCACACGCTTATTTTTAGTTATGCCATTGTACTGTAGTTCTGCCTCTTTAAACAGCAAGCAAAAATGCAGCAGATTTAATGTGGCATTTGTAGTGCTTGTTAATATTAGTGCAGTGGTCAAATATTCTAAATCTGATGAGAAATTGTGGTATTTCTTGAATTTATGCTTTACAATAACTGACAGGAATGTGACCGAGTGCTTGATGAAAAGTCACCCGAGTTGCTGCAGTTCATCCTGAGAGAACCCTGAGCGCCTTTAACAAAATTTCACAGCAATCTATCCAGCAGTTATGAAAAAGTTTTATTTCAATGTGGACCAAAGTGGAGGACTGACAGGCCGTGACTAAAATGTGCTCCTACTGTGTCGTATCTGTTACACCAGCAACATAGTAATGTGAGTTCTTGAATTCTTAGCACCTGCAAGGGATCAAATGAACTTCAATTTAGTGAGCGTTTGAAGTGTTAACACAGAAAAGCATATGAGGAATAAAACGTCACACCGCATTACAAAATCCCTCTATGCTGTCTTGTTAAAAGGTGGGGCCAGAGGAATGAAGAGTGATACCAGATGGCGATAGTGATGCAACGTTTTGTTATTTGCCAACTGCACTTCAGCTTGATAAAACTGGAGAAGCAGGTATTTAATCATATTTCTGAAAATGCTAACTGTGGCCATAACACACTGCACATGTAAGTGTTGTCAGCTTCTGCATGGCCATAACTTCAGCTTCTTCTCTTGACGAGTGGCCGAGAGAGCGTCATATCCTGCTTGACTAGGTGGATTATGGACGAGAGTAAAGAGAACTCCTCTGATGATTCCTCGTGTTTATTTTACGACGCCGTGCATGCCTCAGTAAATAATCTCTCCTCCTGTATTTACCACAGCATCCCGTCTGTGCAGCTTTGTGTTTCTGCTTTAAAGATCTCATAATATTTCACTGCATCCCTGACCCCGTAAGCTCAGCTAAACGCTCTCTGAAGGATTAGATATCAATCAGTCCCCCGCTTGTTTTTACTTCTGTACATTTCCGATATCTGTCTTCATCTCTCTTTTTTCTACCTCCTGTCTAGATTTCTTCTTATCGATTTATTTCTCCTTGTTCCTCCCGCCCTCTCACTCTTGTGCCTCTTTTCTCTGAAACTCATTGAGCCTCCTCACGTCTTGCCCTTGGTTTGTTATGTAAGCACGACTCTCCTCCTTTTATCTCCCTGGCGCTCATTGTTTTCTATTGCCATGGCAATCTGCTACCGACATCATGGCAATGAGTTTCACATTTCCTAACAATATAATTAATCTCTGGGATTGATCCACTGCTCACAAATGATGCAATTTGTGCTGATTGCCGTTCAGTGACAGCATGTTTTATCTTCATTGCTGTACTGTCCATGTTTCTCAGCTGCTCCGTGCTTTCTGCATAATTTTTACATTTCATACTGCCATGAGCGCTGGGTTTAAGAGGATGCACTCGCAAGTGCTTTGATGTCAACAATTTGGTTGGATCTTTGCATGAAAAAAAAACTTTGCGTATCCCCACTGCTCTCTAACTTTCCACTTCCTCCAACATCAATACCCGTCATAGAGCTTCTTGTAGTGTGAGGTTTAGGGCTTTGCTCTGAGCTAATCTCTCTTGGTGTTCAAAAGCTGAAGGCCCACTGACTCCAGCCTGCTGACTCTCTCTTCACTGTCTCCCAGCAGCCTGTTGCCATGGTTACCTCAGCTCAGTGGCAGGCCGATGCAGCAGCAGCCTAATGTATGATACAACCTCCTTCACTAAACACTAGTGCTTTTGTGTTGCTGTCATAAGCCACCACCCTGACGCCTTCTGCTCGCCCCCTCTATCTGTCACCAGGCTTTGTGGGACTGCCTCAGGAATACTGCCCCCCTCTCAGGTGGACAGCACGCCCAACGTCACACGTGAATTAGTTGGTGTGCACCTGCAATTTTGTGGCAGAAGCTCACAGATTGCAAAAATAAGACCATTGATTTAGCTCCACTTGACTTCATCTAACACACGCGTGCCCTTGGCGCAAATAGTAGTGCATCTAAACCTTTATGTCTGAGAGCAGTCTGTATAGATATGCTTCAGAATTTATGCCAGCAGGAAGAAGATAATGACCTGGTGGATGTGTCCTTGGAGGGATGAGTCGAGAATCTGAGGGGGAAAAGGAGGAAGGTAGTGGAGAAGGGGGAGATTACGCAGGAGATAGAATGGCAGGGGAGAGAGAGGTGGTTTGGAAGTAAGAAATACTGAGTGTTGCACAGAGCAGGAGAGGATGCAGAGTGTGGAAGGACAGCTAACACTTGTTTATGCAACGTAATATTGTAGACTCTGCAGAAGACTGGGCAAACATGAATTCATCAGAAGTAGGTTATCAGAAGTCTGACGCTGTCAAATGACAAAATCAAGACAACTTGGCATATTAGCACCAGAATGTCTGAATGAGTTATGAATACGAGAAGCAACATTTTTTTGACACACTTTTGCAGAGCTAAGGGTTTTAAGGGCTGCCATGAGCCATGTGTCACAGCTGCAGCGCCAATAGCTGACTGCATTTGTGAGTAGGACAAATCTGCGAGCCAAGCAACCAAACTTTACATTGTTTTTCAAACACCAGCATGCACTTGTGACTTTTAATGCACGCCCTTAGTCTCCAGCACTCCTCCCAGTTTGAAAACCTCTACTTTAAACTGACACTATAACAATAAAAGTCTAGAAAAAGCTCTTTTTTGTGACAAATAATCCTCATGTTCTCTTCTGGAGGACCAAAAGGAGACAGATTTTGCCATTTCTTTGTCTTTTCCATCATCAACAGAGATAGGAGTCTAAAAAATAGACATTTCATAGAAACACTTGTGGAAATCGGTGTAGGAGTGCACTGTAAACAGAATATCAAATGCATTCACCAAAATCAAATTAATTATATGCTACTCTGTGCTTTCCGATGCCTATTTGGATAATGAGGCCATGAGTTATTTAAAGTCACAGGAAAGAATGGAGGGGGCAAAAAATAAAAGGGAATCTTGCTGAGGGAAAAAAAAATCGCAATGTCTTCCTCTTGCCTCAGGCTCATTGTCATCCCTAACAGTTTCATGTAATATTAACATGTCAGAGCAGAGGAGCAGAGCCTATCATGCCTGTAATAATCGCCGACGGTTACTCCCTAGCAAGGGGTGGATGAGGGCACTCTGAGAATATCCCTCCTTCTCACCCAGTGGCCTACATTCACAGCCAGGTGAAGCCTCGAGCCTCCCAATCCCTCCCTCAGGGCCACATCTGATTTGGTTTGTGTCACACCCGCAGCGGCTACAATATTTCTGTCCTCTTAGAGCTCTGCAGCGAGTTATCATTGCCATTGTAACACAATAGCAATATCTGATACCAAAGTGCATACACAGAAAGACTACGGTTAATGCAATTTGAGTCTATACTACACCTAATAGATACAGTAGTGTTCTACGGGCATGCTATGACAAACCCTGCAGAGATATTTCCACATCTTGTGTTTTTCTGTGTTATTGCACATCGAGCGGCGTGTTTTTCATTTGATCCTGTGCTCTGTTGGAAGGCGGGAGAAAGACAACATATTCACCCAGTGTCTGTAGCAATACACCAGCACACCTTTGTTCATTTCCCGGCCCAGCAAGTCACACAGTCCTCCCCAGCGAGGTTTCAAATGAATTTATCCATGCTTCAGACAAGGATCTCTCTGTTTCAATACAGCAAAACACAAGGATAATGAATTGGAGGAAGCGCATCTTCATGGGAAGATTCTACGTATAGATGCAGGGGAGGCGAGGCGTCTCAGCTGTGATTAAAATAAATCATTGTTGATAGAACGATCGCTGGTGAGCAGTGAAAAATAATGATGGGTCACAAATAAATGGGGGAATTATCTCGACTCCGTGAATCCAGAAGCAACTTTCAGTCTGGGCCAAAACCAGAACAGTTGGCTCTTCTCAGCGCTCAACCAAAACCACAGTGGGAGCACGCTGAACAGAGATCAAAGCTAAAACCATCTCGTCATTTTCCCGGCTATTCAGCTCCACCAGGTGTGAGTTGACCTCTAGGTAATTTCCTACTTAATTACACTGCATGCCTCCATTGATGAAGCATAATGACGTTATCTCCCTCAGCTCTGTGCTGCCCAGACATGAAGGCAAACGCATATCGATCAAACCAAAGCGCTGTACCGTTTGACAGTGAGACGCTTTAAAAAGTTATCAGGATCAGCTCTTCTGAGCCGTTTAAAATGTAGCTGACGGGGAAAAAAACAAAACAAAAAAACAACTTGCCCTGTTTTTGAAATGTCAAAGAACATATGAAGCAAATTGAAAATCACTTCAATTTCACCCTGCCCAGTCAAGTAAGAATTTCTATTTCCTTTCAGGCTTTTATTCTAGATTAAAGGATTGTATTATTTACTCCATTAAACAATAATTACAGCAAAAGCCTCTTACAGGTATTAGAGTGCACATTCCAATCAATATATTGAGTAAACTCCATGCCAAGGTATGAAAGAATATCACTCTGATGGTGATGCTGAAACTTCCGGATTATGATCCAGGAGTAAGAAACCCTCCACTACAATTACACCAGCTTTTATAATAAGACCAATTACTATAAATACAGCCCTTAAATTGTACAAAATTGTCTTGTGTGGTGCATGCTACATGTTCAGACAATAATGGTAAATAAAAAAACTAAACACAACAACAATGTAGTGTTTTATAGTGGCCTTGGCAGAAAACCTACAAGCAATGGCAGGTTAAAATAAAACAAACAAACAAAAAAATCTGCATTTTGGGAAAACAGCTTCTTTTTTTTCTTGTCATGTGACGGGATAACTGTTTGTACCCTAAATATATTACAATAGCCAGTTAATGGTTAGCTCAGCTTAGCATGAAGACTTGAAACAGATCCACGTGTAGAAAACATGATGCGATTTAATGGGAAGTGTGTTCAAAGAATGTGCGTCACCTCTTAAAACTGTGAATACGAATCATATAAACATATGGAAATATTTCGTATGGGCTGCATCCAATTAGATTTACATGGTGATGCTGAAATATTGCATCAGCTGTTACTTGTGGTCATTCTTTGCTTATAACAATTTTTCATTTCGTTTTCCACTTAAAATGATAAACTGAAACAACTTGAGGGCTTCTGATAACATTTCAGCTATAAATGTTTTCTAAAACTATCTTTAATGTAACCTAAAGAGTTGGGAATGGGAAATTGCAAAGTGATGCATTTTCTGTAACTCCTCAGTGCATTTGCTGGAATATTTTTTCGGTTGACTGCTCTGACTTCCGGGAGTCTTTCACGTGATGGTTGCCTGGTTACCTGGTTAACCTGCAGCAAAACCCTTCCTTCATTCTTTCATTCAGTAAATTGAGATGTCATACTTGCTTATTATCATTATTATCATCCTGCACCATCTGTGTCAGCTTTTGTCATATCTCCACAAAGCATGGTATCGATTCTCTATATAGTGCTATATATAGTAAATAGGGAGCGATGTCCAACACAGCCTAGTTGGATTTTGCACTACATTGGCTGTGTGTCTCTTTTGCAACTCTTTTATTCATATTGAAATATTTTTTAATACATTCATTTTGGGGTTTTTTTGTTGTTTTTTTAAACTCATTTTGGGACAAATTAACATGCTCTGTGAACAGCAGTCTGCAGTTCAACCTTGTTCAGGAAAAAACTCCCTGAATTTTTGCCATATGACTGGACTGTTGGACACATCTGTGTCACTAATGAATTCTCAGTTGCTGTGGGGACTGGAAAATTTTTTTGTTTGGTTGTTTTTTTTTTTTTTTTTTTTGCAGAATCTGGCTATTGCACAAGCTTTTGGGGGAAATAAAGTGATAGACTAGAATAGGTAGAATAAAGTGATTTTAATGAAATATGATGATTTTAAACTTAGATTTGATTATTTTTCCCAAAGTAACAGCATATTACAGGTGAGTAGTTCAAGGGTCATTGGAAAGGTGCACCTTTTCTGTTTGCGGCTCCAGTAAATAGAGTGATTTTGATAATTTTTTTTTTTTATTAATTCTTTTTTTCATTTTACAATTTTTTTACACTTACATTCTAAATACAGTGTTCCTGTCAACAGGTCCCTAAGTGCCCACCTCCCCCATCCCAAACCAATACAACACAACATAATAAAACAAGAAACCAACACAACACATAAAGTAATAATAGTAATTAATAATAATTATAAGAAAAGAAAAAAGAAAAAAATACACACACACACATATATATGTATATATATATATGTATATATATATGTGTATATATATATATATATATATATATATATATATATATATATATATATATATATATACACATATATATATATATATAAAACCTCCCTTTGTGGCTACCTTCTTTCCACCCCCCATCCCCCCACTCCCATGTCCCAGGTGTCCACACTTAACCATTGACATATTTTTTTTTCCTTTCCTTGTTTTGTTTTGCCCCTTCTTCCCTCTTTTTCCTCTGTTTCTTTCCTTTCCCTCCCTCTTCTCTTCTTTTTCCATCATGTGATTGATACATGAATTAATCACAACTAGTCAAGGATTAATTGGGACTATGATTGTTCATGGATCAGTCACTTCACCATCTTCCTTCTTTTACTCAAATACAGATACTAGAACAACGAAACAGCCTAGCCCCCAAGCAGGCTTACACATCTTCATAGTTAAACATGTAAACAATCAGAAGCAACCTTAGTTTAGTAACATATAGAGAGCAGAGGTTAGTTATGTGAGTCCATTGATAGCTCCTTTTTAAGCTGGTATTTATAGCCATGTTTTAACCTTTTCAATCAGATCTTGCCAGGCTGTGATTGTTCCTGCTTTTGATCCATGCATTCTAGCAACAGACAGTTCCATGTTCAAAATGTCCAAATAGGTCACTATCCATTGTTGTCTTGATAGTGTGTCTGGTGTTTTCCACCGCCAACATTTTTTTGGCTGCTGTTATTCCAGTTAAAAGAAGAGATGATTGTAATCTGTTTAGGCTGAGATCTGAGGTGTCGTTCAGAAGTAATACAGATGGTGTACATGGAAGTGTGATGTTCAGGGCCTCTGATAGTGAGGAAGAGACCACTTCCCAAAAAGATTTTATGTTTTTACAGTCCCAGAACATATGCATAGAGTACAGACTGGTGACGTTATTTTCTTCATATGAAAAGCCTTTATAGGTGTGAGATAGGTTCTGTGAATGTAGTTAAAATGTATCACCTGATGGTTTGGATTTTTCGAAGCATTCACAACAGCTGCCCAGATCTTGTCCCAATTTAGATTATCCTCGGCTTCATAATATCCTAAGTCAGTGGCCCATACCTGTGTTATTGGCAATACTTTGTTATTTGAGGAGCATAATAAATTATAAAGATGAACTACCGTCTTACTTTTCTTTGACTTATCAGTGAGAATGCGGTGCAAAGGATGCACACTTAAACCTGAGTCCCACGGGACCCCATACACTTTCATGGATGCTCGTAACTGAAGGTATACGAAGGTAATTGATAATTTTTAATAGTTATCTTTCAAGCCTGCTAGTGGGTTTTGGTGACATGAGAGTGGTATTGGTCAATTAAACTTTTCTCCAGAAGTTTTAGCAATAACTTAACAGAAGATGGTAGTTTTTTGTGTGTTAATAAATAAAATAATTGTTGCTTCAAGCTAGCCTCATTGATAATTTTAAATCATCAGCAGCTGATTACATATGAAGTGAAAGGACTCCTTTGTAGTTGTGCATCCACAGATTTTTATCGTCTTCCTTTGCCGCCTGTCTTAGCCCTACAGAACATTTTCTCTTCCTTTCTTTCTTTCAGCCCATTGTTTTGGTTGTATAGCTGGCAAGTTTACTGTTTTGCTTCACTGCCATCACTCTTAATAGTCTTGAGAAATCATTAACGGCATCAAAACAGCTCTACCAAACCAAACTATAAGTCTTTATCAACTAGAGATCAAAACACAGCAGAAAGGAGAGTGAATAATGGATATACGTTGGCCAAGTGTTCACAAACACGCTTCCAAATGAATGATTCTCTTGATGTTGGATGTGCAAATAAAGAACTTTGTGCTAACTCGTTCATCAAAGCAGCAACAAATTACAATAGTTGTTCTCAAACATCAATTTTAAACTTGATAAAGCACAAAGGGCTTCAGCTAGATGTGCATAGAATATTGATAGTAAACCCCAGGAACATGTTTCATTCTTTCAGAGACTGCCACAGGACTTAAAAATGAGGCTCTGCATTGAGTTTACCTTGAGGTGACTTTGTGGCGCTCGCTTTTGTGGGGCTTTTTTGTACTACTCTAACCAGACTCCAACAGATTAATCACATTCCATGGACCTTCACCAGAGAACAGAGAAAAACAGCGAAAACTCCTCTGCAGGAATCCTGAGCAAACTCATTACCCTATTACTTGTACTCAGACATGCATTAGTGAAACCGAAGTGAAGCTCTTAGACATTATGTCAAAAAAATTAAGAATGCTGGCTCAACTTGGGAAATTGTCACACCTGAAGGCGAAAGATCTCATGAATTATTTGAGCAAACATCCAATGAGTCAATTGATTGCCCAAATTGGCAACTTGATTTCACAGAGCCAACATTGACAGTGTTGCTTCACATCTGCACAGTGAAGACAACTATATCGTAATACGGTTAGACAAGGTGACGTGGTGTGTAAAATAATAATCTGATGAGTTGGGTTTGTTCCAGAGCTGTCACAAGATAAATCACAGTCGGTAGATACATGAGTGCCTTTAGAGTCTCTATCTGTGTCGATTCCTCTTTCTCTCTCCCTCTATGTCTTTTGGCCTGTATTCAGAGGCATAGAGGGCGCCATGACAACAGCTTTATTAATCACATCAATCATCGGTAACACCACGACAACCAAAGGGAGCTCTAATCGCTTCTCACCGAGCTGACTCTTTCTTTCCTGAGAGGCTCGTTGCCGTCTACATTAACTTGATGTGTGTGTGAGTGTGTGTGTGTGGGAGGAAATCTGATTGTCTGTCAGTGTATTCTCCGTATGTACTGGGGGCACGAGGGAGAAGAAGTTGTTTTCTTGAACTTGTTTATTACAACTGCCCCCCCAAAACTTTGTTATCCCACTTTCTTTTGAAGGAGAAGTAAAATGTTTCTGCCAGTTTCTTTGATATCATCTATACAACACAACCAACCGATATCCTTTGGTGCATTTTCTGACTCTTGCTAGATGGAGTTTTTGTATAAATAAAATGGGATTTTTGTAAGGCAGCTGTTTGATGGCGAGTTTGTACGTGCCTTTGCAGTTACCTGACCTTTTGATTTGAGCTAGTGCAACTCAGGTACTCTGGTTGTCTTAATATTGGAGATTTTAGGTCTTTATTGTCAGTCGGTCTGCTGGTCAACCACTTGTTTTTATCCCAACAAATTTTGGATTGATTGAAATCCATCCATCCATCCATCCATCCATCCATCCATCCATCCATCCACAAACCCTCTCACTTTCACACCTGCAGCCAATTTAGAATTTCAGATTTACCCATCACACATCTTTACACTGCAGATGGAAGTCTGAGGCAGCATCTGGAGAAAACCTGCAGAGGCAAAGGGAAAACATCAAACTCCACCTAGAGAGAAATCGACTGACCAGCAGGTTCAATCTAAAAACCTTCTTGCATTGAGGTGAGTGCTACAACACTGTGCTGCCAATGATTTTCGTGCTGGTTCCTCAAGTCTTAATGCTAACCTGCCAGACTGTGTGTTAGCACTTAGCTTTAAACACTACTGTGACTAAGTGCAGCCTTGTCAATCTGCAGTCTGCAGGTAAATATTAATTTAGTTCATTGCCATGGACTGCTTATGTCTTAAACAAAAACATTCTGTATTTTGTTGAGCTGGATATTAGGGCTAAACAAGTAATGAACTTCAAATCAAAATCGCAGTTTGAAACGGTACAATTAGCAAATCCTCCCCTAAAAAGAAAGCAATTTTGTATATAGTTTCTGCAGCATGTCACGACATGAAGGACGAAATGAATAACATTATGTCTGATGTTGCAGTTCTAATGCTTTAAAACTGCTCATATTAAAGGCATCACAAGAAACAGGCTTTGATTATGTCACATTTCATTAAAAACAGAGTTCTACTACAAGTATATCCAGCACCACCGCCAGCGATGACAGACCTTTAGGTGCAAATTGCAAAGCTTGTAATTAAGCATATACCTTATGTAGCATGTCCTAGGGTCTACACTGTTCTCTCAATGATTTTAAAAGTTTGTGCTTTTGTCCTTTGGGTGATTGTCACACTTTTTATGGTGTCTTTTATGGAAATATTCCATCACATCTTCCAATCTATTACACAGTGAAGCTTTGTCACAATATCCTTCAGAAAAATCACAATTATATATTACCTCCAAATTGTTCCATCCTGCTGGTTATGAAACTTTTGTATAAAGGTGGTAACCAAGGACGCTCTCTCTTTTATGAATAGCTGGTAGCAATAACCACTGTTTATGCTCAGTCAGCTCAGGAAAACCTAATATTTTTGATTGACTACTTCACTGTTCTAGCCAAATTCAGTCTTGGACAGTTTTTCTGGTTTCTTGGAGGACAAATCGCAGTCCCCAGAGGGTTTCCGCCACATTTCTTGGTAGTGAATTGCTGTGTCATTCACTGTCATCTTTCTTGTGTGTCATCAATCAAACTGTTTCATATGATTTCTCTACATAACACCTCAGTCTCTGCTTTTGAACATCGTTTCTCATCTGCCTCTTTCACATTTTAGCTAAAATACGAGCCAGTTCTGTTGTCCAGGCAAACCTCCCAACCATTCCAATCTTCCCATTTCACAGAAACGGGGAACATTTGCATAATATTACACGTTTGTGGTGGTGTGACTCCTTGGCAAGTATACACTGTCTCATTAATTAAGCATGACATGATAGGAATTCCTCACATCATGTACAGTTTCAGCTGAGCAGGCAGATGGTTCATGATTTCTTAATGGGGAGAAATACTTAGCATGGGATGATGGCTGCTTTGACAGATCAATGGCAGTGTGGAGGTGAAAGTCAGTGTATTGCTCTGCGTGTGCATTGTTTTCCAAATAGGGCTGTTTGTCAGAATGCCACACCGCTTGGATGCTGTTTATGCGCCGTATATTGTTTATGTGTTAAAAAGTAAAGACGACACAAGAGACTTGTTCAAAGTCAAAGGAGTTGGTTTCCTGTGAATAATAAAAGCAGATTGCTTTGTCAGAGCTAATGCCCAAAGGAATCTAGCTTAGTCAGATGAGAAATGGGTATGAAAAGAAAAAAATAATGTTGTAGCCATAATCTGTGGAAGACATCTTTTTGTTTCTCAGCTCAGAGGCTCTGATCGGAGTTCTGAGGGCAAGCCAAGGCTGTGGGCAGGGCTCCATCAGATAGCAAGTGTTGGCCGGGGTTCTGGCGCAGTCTCAACACATGTTTCTTTGATTTTCACAGGGAGAGGAGGTTTTCTACAGCCCCATGCGCATGTATACACTGCTTTCACAGACATACGCCCGCTGATATTTGCACACTTTTCATTCACAGTCATGCTCCTGGATGTTTTTCATACATATGCCCAGCTCTTACAACTTACACTGTACAAGCAATTGCTTTGAATTTCAGGGCTATCATGTTTCTTGTTTGCTGATGCATTTAGCACTTAGAGCAACTGAGCTCCTGTGAAAGGATCTGTGCTGTTAAATTCCGGCTTTTCGAGAAGCATCTGACGTGTGTATTCAAGATCAACAGTCCTTTCTCACGGGAAGAAATGACAGGGGGAAAAAGTAGCTGAGGCTCTTCAGGCTGTAATCAGTTTATTGCATGTGCAAAAGGTGTCAAAGCATTTCAGCCATGATCAGCACAACGTGTTGTTGCCATAGATAACTGGCCAAATGACAATGAATTGATGTCTCGTGTGAAGATTTTTTCAGACAGCTGGGTCAGCCGCAGGTTAGAAGAAGTGGGTGCATCAATTAATAAAATGCTTCATCAAAAATGGATATCATACCCCATTTACACCATGTATGAACATTTACGTGACAGTGTGTGATTGGATAATTAATGAGGTCTAGTTTATGAATTTGAGTATGAATCCACACAAAATGGGCTGTAGAAGGAGATTAATGCAGCTGTCCAATCACTTCCTACGGGAAGAAAACTGGCTGCACTGAGGAGTGTACAGTAGTCACAGCATTTGCTTCATATACAAGACACTGTAGGCCACACTCATCTCCAGCCAGACATCTTCATTTTTGCCTAAATTTAGATTTTATGGCTCCATTAACTGTGAAGATGGCAGAAAGTGATAAGTCCCAAATTAAAGCTCCAAGTAAGATATGGGTGTCGGTTTTTTTATTATATAATCCACTGATTTGCTGCAAATGTTTCCATCTTGTGTGTCGTTTATCCATGTGTGTTGTAGTGCTGTAAATAAAACAGCAAGAGGATGATTATACTGATCAATAAAATAAAGTGGAAACACACTGATAAGGAAGAATGTGCTTTCCAAAGGGAACACATATTCAAATGTATAGTATATTTGACGGCAGAATAAATTCTTCATCTTACATGTAAATCATTTCTTTCATCTTTCTCTCCTGCCTTTTTTGATCTTTTTTCGATATCTCTAGCAGCATTGTTCAGGGTTAGCGATGTTCTGTCCACATCTTTGGTCAAGACTGAAATATCCTTCTTAATTCCAGTACAATGTACCCTTCACACTTTTTCTTAAACATTTGTATTTAAATGAAGGTGAAGCTACCCGTCACGCTGTGGCTCGAGGGAGTGCCAGTGGGTTTACAACATAAAATGTCTAGACAACTATCTGATGAATTGCTAAGGAATTTTGTAGAGACATCCTGCTTCCCTCAGGGTGAACTGTAATCACTTTGGTTATCTCTTAAAGACCCCCTTCAGGAAAAATTCTGTTTTTTCTTTTTTTTTTTTTTTTTTTTAATCATCCTGTCCATATGATGTTTTTAGCTACAAAACATATCAGGGGTTAAATATGCATTCGGTACTGTGACTGAGCTTTGAAACTGAAGTGTACTGACTGAAAAACACCAATTCAGACTTCTGAAGTTTCATATGTAACAAATCTAAGGAACCAATTCTGCCAACATGCAGGGTGGAGCTTTCTGTATCACTATTCTGCTTCAGACTTAGATTTTGGTTTAGATTTGTATGGCTGAATTACTTTAATATTCAATGTTACAGTGGATGAGCAGAGCTATATTTGGCTAGTGTGTTCCTGTCTCCACAAAATTACGTTCCAATACAACTACAGTTCATTCTTGTTTCTAATAAATTCTTATTCATTTAAGCCAGCCAATCACAGCAGATGTAGTTAAAGGACTGTATTTTAGTCTATCCCTAAACATAGAATTTTGGTCTGGACTTCACTAAGCTTCTCATATGTAGTTATCTTTGTTAAAGTGTCAACCAAAGTGTGATATTTTCCTAAAGCTATCCAGAAAGCCAGTAAAAGCTAAAGGTAAACAATGAGTTAAACAAAGATTAAGTCCAGGAATAATGTTTTGTGGCTGACTAATGCCACCATCCTCCCTCCTGCTTCCTTTCTCGGATTTTGTGGCTGTGTCTAACTGGAAGCCTTTCCTACAGTACACAGATGAGAAAACACATTTGTTTTCAAATTAAATTAGGTTTCCCACAAAACGTAACTCAGAATGCACTTTACCTATTCAGGATGTATAAGACAGGCCTGGTGGCAAGAGGCAGAGACTTTATAGATCTGTTCAGTATACAGCAAACAATGTAGTTTAGAATTGTGTAGAATTACTATACATCTAAGTCATTTTAAGACAATAATGGTGTATTTTCATGGAACAACCTTGAAAATATATTACTTTCATAGACAGAGTTATGTGTTAGAGGTTTAATCAATAATTAGAAAGGGCCTTTAACTTTGCCATGCAGGGGACTTTTATTTTTTAAATTTGTCCAGTAGCTCTATTTGTGACTCAATACCTTTAAAACTGTCATCTAAAGATGCTAAATATAGTAAGTCCATGTTGAATATCAGTAAGTTAGCGTGCTAACTTTGGCATTTAGCTAAATGCAGTGCTGCACTGTACTCAGTGTAGCCTCATCTAGCCACTAGCATGGTTGATAGTTGATTAATCTTATTCTAGATTACAAAAGAAAACATGTTCTACTATAAGAAAACAAACAAATAAACAAACAAATAAATGAGCATTCGTCCATCCATTATCTATACACTGCTTAATCTTTATTAGGGTTGTGGGGGGGCTGGAGTCTATCCCAGCTGACTGAGGGCAAAGGCAGGGGTAACCCTGGACAGGTCACCAGTCTATCACAGGCTACACACAGACAAACAAGCACACTCACATTCACAGCTACAGACAATTTAGAATCACCAATTTACCTCCTCACGTTTTTGGACTGTGGGAGGAAGCCAGAGTACCTGGGAAAAAAAAAAAAAACACGCATGCATTGGAAACATTCCTCAGAGATTTTGGTCCATATTGATATGGAGTTGCTGCGCATTTGTCGGCTGCACATCGATGAGGCCAATCTCCCGTTTCATCCCAAAGGTGCTCTATTAGATTGAGATATGGTGACTGTGGCGGCCATTGGATTACAGTGAACTCACTGTCATGTTCAAGAAACCAGTTTGAGATGATTTGAGCTTTGTGATGTGGTGCATTATCCTGCTTGAAGGACTGTGGTCATACAGGGATGGACATGGTCAGCAACAATACTCAGGTAGGCTGTGGCATTTAAATGATGCTCAATTGGTGCTAAAGGGCCCAAAGTGTGCCAAGAAAATATCCCCCACACCATTACACCACCAGCCTGAACCGTTGATAACAAGGCAGGATGGATTCATGCTTTATGTTGTTTATGCCAAATTCTGACCATCTAATTACTGCAGCTGAAATCGAGACTCATCAGACCAGGCAGTGTTTTTCTATTGTCCAATTTTGGTGAGCCTGTGCGAATTGTAGCCTCAGTGTCCTGTTCTTAGCTGTCAGGAGAGGTACCCGGTGTGGTCTTCTGCTGCTGTAGGCCATCTTCTTCAAGGTTCAATGTGTTGTACATTCAGAGATGGTATTCTGCATTCCTTGGTTGTAACAAGTGATTATTTGAATTCCTGTTGCCTTTCTATCATTTCCAACTAGTCTGCTCGTTCTCCTCTGACCTCTCACATCAACAAGGCATTTTCATCCACCCAACTGCTGCTCACTGGATATTTTCTCTTTTTCTGACCATTCACTATAAACCCTAGAGATGGTTGTGCGTGAAAATCCCAGTAGATCAGCAGTTTCTGGAATGCTCAGACCAGCCCGTCTGGCACCAACAACCATGACACGTTCAAAGTCACTTCAATGCCTTTTCTTTCCCATTCTGATGCTCGGTTTGAACTTCAGCATCTTGACCACGTCTACATGCTTAAATGCACTGAATTGTGGCCATGTGAGATACGTGTGTATGTATATATATGTATATATATATATATATATATATATATATATATATATATATATATATATATATATCAGAATTATCAATAACCTGAGATAAAGTTCTAATAATGGTGAAATCACTTTGGAGAAGAATCTGGAGTTTTCTGAAGTTGAGTTCTGCTCTGTTCTGCCTCTTTGCCATGCCATAGGGCTCAGTGCTTGTGGATCTAATGAAGTTTGATTTCTACCCACACCTCATTGCTTCAGGGCCATCTCTAGGGCCTAAGTAGACACACACACAGTCACACATGCACCTCTCCTTTTATCACTGCTGGGTTTGACAGTACAGAGAATGAAGGCTGTTCTTCTCCCATTTATGTCTTCTGTATACACTGAACACTGCCTCCCTGGTGCTTAAATAGACTGACACCAAAACTGTCTTATTGTTTCACCAACCCATTCACATCACCTGCTAATGAGGGAAATGGTCGACGTGTCACTGCTGTTTTCTTGTTTGTTTGAAATGTGTTTTCCTTGGTTTGATGTTTATTCTTCTTTCCTCCTCTCTGTCACCTCTTCTACTCTTTCTCTCTTTTGATTTAAACAGCTCTAATAACAACCTTATCTTCCCTCCATGCAATTTGTCGCCGTCTTCCACTCTTGTGTGGGCAAACAGGCGCTATCACACGGCGCACTTCTTGGCATAGCTTGCAGAGGCTCGGTAATGAAGGTCAGCGGGTCACTCTTCACTCGTGGCTGCATCCACTGGGCTCTGGCTCACCTGATACCCTCTTCACTGCTCCTCAACCCTCCGACAGGCCTCCTCCAAGGCTCTGTGACGACTCCCTGCCTCACATTATCCTATCAGGTTAATATGAGCTGCAGCCGCCGAGGACGTTCAGTCTCAACTTGATGCTAATAAGCTGAGACACGATGAAATGAATGAGGCCATTTTATTTTAGCTTTCATTTCCCATTTCACCGACTGGAAATGTTGAGCGCATGAATGTTCCACAGTGCAAGTCTGACTATTAAAAAAAGATTTCAGATGGGTTTTTAGAAGGATAAAAAATTAAAAATAGATGGACATTTTAAATTGAGAGTTGAAGCCATCTGTACATAACAAACATTGACAGGAAAAGATGAAGTTATCTGACTCGACTACATTGACTCATAGAGAAGATGTATATTTTAAAGCAAAAAACTTTCTACTTCATATCATCACTGTGGTTAAGTGCAGTGAATTAAAAGTTAATATGCATGATCTAATCAACCTTGATCAGACTAAGTGTTTGTCACCAAAATATCAGTAGAGGGAAACATATTTACTGCCAGAGTACATTTGTGTGTGATGTGTCACAAGTTTGTTTCAAATCAGCCTGTGTTTGCTTTTTTTTTTTTATTGCTTTACTGTGGCTCCTTTGCAGCCAACTAATCATATTCTGAATGTGGCGGGACCAGTCCCCCTGTTTAGCCAGAAAATGTAGGAGAAGTTTCAAACATATAGTGAAAGGTTCATATTTTAAGCCAAACTATGGTATTTTCATAAACCTAACCAAGTCGTTTTGGTGCCTAAATCAAAACAAACATCCAGAAATCCCAATTGAATGAGTGAAAAAGGAACATAAGTCTAAGAATAATGGTCCCACATGGAAACACATGGAACCCTGGTGTCCTGGGTTAAGGTTTTGTTCCTGAATTCTGCCATCATCTTCCTTCTCCACCTTCTTATGTGTCAATTTAGTTGTATAGGATTGTAATTTGTAGGAGACAGGCATTTTCTTCCTAGTTTCAGCAACAGTATCTGTCTGTCTCAACAAGCCTTTTGCCCACATTGTTGAAATCTGACTGGCTGCAACATTGAATTTCTGGGAAATAAAAGTCCTTCAGACCAGCTCTACAACAGCTAATAAATGCTAATTGTTTAATGACAGCATGGTGTGTAAGTTCCCAGCTTTATTTATGTTTTATACTCAGTTATGAGCTGTGTACATGGCCCGAGGCCAAAAGCCGACTTTACCTCCCAAGAGTTCAGGAGTCTTCTGAACTCATGAACAGACATTGTCTCGTAATGACAGGCTTTACAGACATCTCTTAATAGGGAGAGTGAGACACACAGCGATCAGCCCTGGGTTTAGCCTCGACCCACAGCAGTAGAGTGGAGCTCCCGCCTCATCCTGCTGCCTCCTAAACTCTCCTCTTTAAAACTCTGCAGTATTTGGAGCTAAATGCTCTGCACTAAACAGTTGTCTTAGTGGGATGATATCCTTTGTGGGGCTTTAGTTTGCTGACTCTGTATTTTCTTCCTACCCTGGGGTATTGGCTGGTAACAAGGAAACTCTAGGGAACCTGGACTGGAGTTTTTCTATCCAGTTGGTTCCAGGTGATCCCAAGTCTCTTGAGGTTCACTTGTAGATCCCTTCACCAGGTGCTGACCTCTTCTTCTTTTTCCTCGTGGGTTCCATGTCATCTAATGGTGTTTGTCACTGATTTTCCTAAGGTATGTCCACTGCGTCAACCTCTTCTTCCAATTTCTTCCTCTACTGTTAATTTCCAACCATAGATTGTTGTTACTGATTTGATCCAGCTGGTGTATCTTCAGGATATTTCTTAAGCAGTTGTTGATGAAGTTCTGTACTTTACTGATTGTATTTTTATCAGTCTCCATGTCTCTGAACTGTAAAGGAGTACTGATTTTATATTTCAGTTGAATATCCCTACTTCAGTTTGCTGTAGTACTCTAAAGCTCCAGATGTTTTTGAGCTGCAAAAAGTCTGTAACACCTTATTTGTTGACGTTACTCCCCAAATATGTAAGTGAAGCATGCCACTTCAAGGCTATTGCCATTTTGTTTGACTGGTTTATCAATGACTCTATTTTGCAAATGCAAATTTAGGGCCTGTTGAAGTGCTGGTATATACACCAATCAGGCATGACATTATGACCACCTGCCTAATATTGCATTGGTCCTCTTTATGCTGCTAAAACTCCTCTGACCCAGTGGGGCATGGACACAGGGGATGTCTGGGGATGTCCTGTAGCACCAGGATGGTGGCAGTGAATTCTGTGGGTCCTGCGTGTTGCAGGGTGGGACCTATCTAGCCCAGGCTTATCCTGGTACTTCCCATGGATGCTCAATAGGATTTGAATCTGGGGAGTGTGGAACTGGGTGAACAGCTAAGATCTGTCGTGCTTCCCGGGCCACTCCTGAGCAGTTTTTGTGGTGTGTCGGGGTGCACTGTCCTGCTGAGGGTGGCAACTGGCATCAAGGACTGCAGTTGCTATGGGGGGTGGGAGGTTGGGGGGTTGCTTGACCTGCAATGCTTAGGTGGGTGGTACATGTCAAACATCCACATGAATGCTGCATTATAACAAGATGATCGATGTTATTCACTTCACCTGTCAGTGGTCATAATGATGTGGCTGCTCTGTGTATGTTCAGGTTGAGAATGGTGTAGAAGGACTGTGATCATTTGACAAAGCAGAACACAAATGATGGTCCCTATCCCATTAAGAAGGCAAGAAATTCTACAAACTAACCTTGACAAGGCACACCTGTGAAGTGAAAACCATTTCAGGTGACTACTTCATGAAGCTCATGGAGAGAATGCCAAGAGTGTGCAAAGCTGTAATCAAAGCAATGGGTGACTATTTTGAAGAATCTTAAATCTAAATCATGTTTTGGCTTATTTCACACATTTGTGTTTGCTACATAATTCCATATGTGTTCATTCATAGTTTTAATGATGTCAGTGGGAACCTACAATGTAAATGGCCATAAAAATAAAGAAAAACCATTAAATGAGAAGGTGTGTCCAGACTTTTGACTGGTAGTGTATATTGATAGACAGCTGCCGTAGAAGCCTTCCGGGTCCATCCCATATATTATTATCAGGGGCTCAGTCTTTCTAAAAGTGATAATAAGATTAGAGTTTCTACAGCTTTACTAGTGCTTGGTTTTCTTTTCATTGGAACCTTGATAGTATAGATTTCACACGCTTGAATGCAATCAGATGATGTTAATTCCTTAGTAGTGGTTTGGATGTGGCAGAATCACATTGTTCTCCTAATTGCTATAATTCAGATTTAAGTGGAGATATTGGTAGTAATGAGTTCACAATGGATTAATGGCATGTCACTACCACTAGCTTATTATTTGAGGATTATTGTAGCAGCAGGGAGTGTCTCTCCAACTCGGTCCTGCTCTGACCTTGATAAAATAAAAACAGCTCATAGAAGGAATCCTGAGACTCTGCACATCCCAGTTCCACATGTAATGAGTCTATATTTCATTCAAGGTTTTGAGACAGAGATTTGTAAGCTATTAACATAGGCTCGACCTTTCCTTTACATCGCATCACCTCAGGGAGAGAGCCTTGAAAGGGGTGTGTTTGATTTAGCTGCTGTGACAGCTCTAGATTCATGTACTCGTGAAGGATTTTCTAAAAGACAATAGAGTGTCTCCAAAAGCCTCAAGCTACGGCATGATAGGTGAGCTCGTAGCACCATCACATCTTCTTCTACAAAGATTGTAGCTCACTGGGGACTGAGGGATAGAGATATATTATTTCTTCAGAGCACACCTGAGATGTAGCTTTATTTATTTTTAATTCAAACGCTGCTAAAATCACAAAGAGCTAAACTGCTCATCAGATTGCATCTGGATTTTAAATTTTTACCAATACTGGGGAGGTTTTTGTAGCTCCCAGGTGTGGCTTAATGTGGAAACAGGCAAGCAACCCGACATCACCTTGAGATAAGAATGATGAGAAGGCAGAAGAAATATAGTAGTTAAACAAATCAATAGTGCATAACAGCCTCAGGGAGAGATTCTTAAAAAAAAAAAAAAAAAAAAAAAAAAAAAAAAATAGTATAATATTCGGAGGCCATAAGCATAGAGTCCCCAATCAACTCTAAAGCACTCACACAACCATGCATACATGCACAAACACACAACGCAGAAAATCGTCCCTTGATGGTCCCACAGTAGCCGACTGTAGAAGACACTGGCACAGTAAATGTGATGAAGTAGACTCTGTGCTTTTGTGAAATGGGGGAGATCTGTTATTCCAATGATGGGAAATTTTATTATAGAAGCAATAAGACGAAGAGGAGTTCAGTTTCCACTACCTTCTTTTCAGAATAGTGAAGAAAAGTCACACGACTGTGTGAAATAAATGTAAGTGTCATAAAATCCTAGCTGATTGCTAATCAGATATAATTGATGGTTTTAACTTACTGCCATTTCTCAAAACTAGCGTGAAGAACTTTTAGACAGCTGTGGGGTTTTTTTCCTGCTTCTTACTGACAAATATCTCTTGATGTTGCTTATTTTCAACCAACACCACAATCCTTTCCTCACCTTAACAACAGTAATGTTGCCCCAGGTTAGAGTCAGGTGAATATTTCTTGCAGCTGTGATTTTTAACTGATTTAGGAAGGCACTGCACAAAAGAAACGTCAGATCAAATGACTTGTCTGGGTTGTTTTCAAAAGCGAAGAGAAAGCTGTTTTGTTGCTCAGTTTGTAGGACCTGGTGGAAAGTTCAGTAATTGCAATGTATCACAAAGGTACCAGATAAATGGAGTTTTTGTTTGGTCACAAAGGCTCGACTTGTGAACATAAATCTGAGTGGCCAGTGTTCACTTACTGTTTCTTTTGGTGTTTATAGCTGTGTTCAGACATTAGCTGTGTGACTGAATAAAATGTCATTTAATCAAAGGGACCCAAAAGGGTTTAAAAATATATAAACAATTGTTGGGTTGTTAACATTTTGTGACTTTCTGAAATTAAACCGTTTTGGAGGAACTGAACTCAAGAACTAAAAGTCTTTTTTGTCCATTCTTGTTTGTTTCCTTTAAGAACCTTCAAATAAGGCACGCTAGTCCTCATTTATTGTGGTATGATGTTTTAGTGGATGCAGTTACAAAGGAGACATTTGCATGGATGGACACTGAGAGTGAAAATTCCTTATAGTGCCCGTTTTCAAAGCAGCAACAGTCTGCTGGGTGTTTTTGTAGTTGCTTCTTCTTAGTTAGGCAACAGGAACTGAGACTGAAGGTATAAATTTAGACCCTGCTCCTTCCCCCTGAAACACAGGTAGGGATCCTGACTTCCTAAAATGGTTCCTACAGGCTCATGGGGAAGCTCCTGCTGTGGACTAATTGTGTTGTTTTTTGCAGAAATCGCTTAGAAAATCTGCTCCATCGGATCCTTGCTGTTGTGTATGTGACCATCTACCTTACGGAAAGCACCAGTATTTCCTTTTTTTAATGGACGTATTCCACTGTGTCCATAAATGTTTTTAGCACCTTCGCAACACATATCAAACAGCGAATGGCGTTTCATCGAAGGACACATAATTTGCCCAGGCTGCTGCCACTACTGATTTAAGAGAGCCTTCACAGCCTCAGCAGTCCTGTATGTCAACACTCTAATTCTCTCCTGCTTAGCCTCAGGTCAGTCTGTCTTCCATTAAACTCACATAATCCATTGCCACCAAGAGTCCCACTCCATAGAAAAGTGCTCTACACTTGTGTAATTACCCAGGATATTTTTTTTTCGATGTCTCCCTGTCTGTCTCAAAGGGTCTCCCTCTGTAGCAAAAGGAGCAATTAATTTTGGGTCACTGCTGTGGGGCATCTGGAAATTAAAACAGTCTCTCTTGGATTATTTCTGCTAAAATAAAACAGATAGATTACTCCCCCAAGAATTTTACACTTGTCTCATTTCCCTAACCTCTAGGAGCCTTGATAATGGATGACCAACCCTTGATATTTATTTTTTTTGTGAAGGAGAAGGGATATTCCTCTTATCAATCTGTATGTTTTTTCTGCCAACCATATTTGGGCTTTGTGTCATTTTTCTTTGTTAATAGTGCTAAAAGAATACATGATTTAGCATTGCACTCCTTTCACACTGGCAAATTCACGATGAACAGTTTTATAATTTAAGGGATACTTTGACACTGAGCCTCTAAAACTCCACAACTGAGTTTCTGACTTCTGAAATGCTTGTTCCAGAGTCCTGTCATGTAAAAGCAACACTAGAAATATCTGAATGTCAAATGTGTCAAAACAGCCACTCTTTAACTTAAAAGGGTGTGTTGTTCTTTGTTGTTGTTTTTCTTTTTTTCTATAGCACGTTTCACATAAGAAAATGTAGCACAAAGGGCTTTGGACTCAAAGATAAAAACACACCACCCAAACTCACAATCATTAGTTACATTTAAAACAAAAACAAATAGATAAATAAAATAAAATAAAAATACCTAAAATAGATGAAATTAAAAATTTAGTTAAAAGCCAGACTAAAGAGGTAGGTCTTAAGTTTGCTTTTACAAGTATTAATATTACAAGTTATGCAAACTTTCTTTTTTGTAGGATGGCTTAAATTTAAAATCAGTGGAATTCCTCTTCTAAAGATCAGAAAAGAACATTTGCTTTCAAATCACCCACAGACTGAAAACATCAACAGAACTGATCATCATATGTCATATAATACCCTCCCACTTTTCTCACCAGCCCTCCCCACCAACATTTTGCAAGTTTTCAGGGAAAACTTTACTCATTTCTAAGTTGTTTATGTATATAATACTCCTTTATGCTTACTTGGTTGCTGGAGCCATGTAATAGTTTGTTGCAGCACTTTATTACACTGCATCAATCAATGTCTTTCTTTCCACTGTTCAGTGGAAGTCAGGTGCAACTTTTGGATCACCAACTGTATCTAGACCTCCCTGCAGCTATCTAATAGCTTCGGCACCACTGATAAAAGAATAGAAACATTTTCCTTAATGGCTCGTTAAAGCCATTAGTCGAGGTGCTCTCATTTAACAATCTGCTCAGGGACAAAACAGCCTTCAATCTATTTTGAGAGCAATTTTGGATTTTCTCTCCCATCAATTATCAGGGTAGCCCCTCTTCATCTTTTCCTCCAGTATCTTTAGAAAGTGTGGCACTAGGTGAGCAGGCAAGCGCGAGTGTAGACCACAAGCATCCCTCACCTGATTTAATTAGACTGATCCTGACAGCAACGACATGCTTCGAATTCTATTAACCTCACCAGAGAGGTGGGGGATACTCTGCACAACCCTGATGAAATATTTACTGGTGAGATTTGCATGCTCTGGAGCATAGTGGGCTTTGGGAAAAGAAATGGAGATGGCAGAAATAAGAATAGTAGGAATTTCCTCGAGGAGGCCCAGTGGTGTTAATCATCTCTTATACACTACTGAATAATAAAACATGGATTATGAATAAATGTAAAGCAGGTTCCATCTATGTTCTGTTGCCAGCAGAGAAAAAATAAACATTGGCAGCTGTATGATCTGATTAAAATGGACATTTTTACACAAAAAGATGCAACTTATTTTAAATATGACTTCCATTTACACTATATGACAATAGAAATATGAAATGGTCCCCTTTTATGTAACTGAAATGTTAATGTTTATGCAAACAGCAGTAACATTACCCCCCTCTAGCCCCGAATTAAGGGTTATATTAGGAGCTGATGTACAGCACATAGGCCTTGGACTGCCTTCTGTAGAAACAAAGGACAATCCTTGCCAAAGGCAATGGCATGTAGTTGGGCTTGTTAACAATGTAGAAAATGTCATACTCCTGCTTTTTTCTGGTTCAATGATAAAAAACAGAGCCTCTATAAGGGCAGAAAGGTGCCGTTTATTTGACTCTCGCTACACTTTCAGCATTATGGCGAGAGGCTTTGAGCATTTAATTTCCTCATCTTAACAGCAGTCAGTCGCTCTAAAGAGAGTATTAAAGTGCTGTCGCATGAGGTGAAATCTTGATGCGTTGACAGTTCTTGAGACAAAGATAATGGAATTTGAGCTCAAAGGGGAAAATGAAAAAATACCGAGATAAGTATTCCAATTTTGGTATCACACATTTAATTAAAAATCTTCCGTTTTGATCGTGCAGATGGATTTGTGGTTTAAATGAGGGTAAGGTGCTGAACAAGGTCAGTCTCAACGTTGAAGATCCATCAGAAAAATCTCATTATAGAGACATTCTTATTTAGGGAGACTTTCTCTTACCCAAAGGAGGTGAACTACATGTTTCGACTGGTAATGATGAAATTCTCTTTGGGGGTTAAGGCTTAATGTGTAGAGATGTGTGCATGTGAGTTTGAATATATGGATCCACGTATTTGTAAAAAATTGTCCTATGCGGTAAAAAAAAAAAAAAAATCTACAGTTGCGACTTACAATTAGACGTCATTGTTGCAGATTTTCACATGAAAATACACACTTTTCTATTTCTTTTATATTGATTGCTTTAATCTTACCTGAATTTAAAAAGTAGCTCAGATTGCACTTGCTGATTATGTGCCAGCAAGTGCATGACAAGTTTTGCACTACAAGTAGGATTTTTAGGAAAAATCAGTGACATCTTACATGGATAACAGTGCTGACAACCATCACAGTTATAAAAAATACTTCCATAGAAAATTCTGAAACGCCGTCTGCAATATAATCCGCTTTCTGCTGTCCATCTGTATGCTCCATATGTTTCAAAGAGTTACCAAAACGCTTCAAAGCATCCAGGATTGCAATAGCACAATGCAGAATCAGTGTATTTAGACATATTTTGGCAACGCTTTGATTGTTTGTAGCATTGTGAGCATAAGGATGGGTTGTGGAAAAAAGGATTATGCCACAGCAGTAGTTTGAAACATTTCTGTGGAGCTTTTATTACCATTTCCTCCCATTGTAAAGATGAATCACGTTTGAAATCTTTGTAACTGAATTGAATTCAAGCTAACAGCAAAGCAGTTGTTTTCCCTCACAGATGGAAACAATAAACTTTTCCACTTTTCAAGCCAACAGGTGGTGAAGTCTGATTCAGATGTTTTGGGTGCAGTATTACCTTCACACAAAGATAAATGCTTCTTAGTTGGAATCATTTCTAGATCAATGTACACTTTTTACTGCAGCCATGTACTGTAATTGCAGACCTACCCACACTTCACAGGACAGTCATTCACATTCACATGAAGTCACAAACACAGATGTTGAGGAGACCTTATATAAGAGGGAGGGTATAAATAAGTAAACTGTTTGATAGCATTTACAGGAAACGACTGTCAGCACCGAAACACTCTTTGTTCATCCAGCTGTTGTTGGGTCCCTGAAAATGCACATCCAAGTTACATTTACATACTTATTTACATAGTATTCACCCAAAGCCACCATAAAAGACGGTGTCACGAAAGTGTAGGCTAATTAAAGTGCACCAACTAATCATTATTATTTCTTGCTATGGTATATAACGAGGCCAGTTTCCACCCACTGGTGACGTGTTTTACCAGAATGTCAAAGAACTAGAGAGAAACAATGGATTAGAAGAGATCAGGAAATTGCATGAGATGTTTTTAAGACGTTTAAATGCTTAACAATAGCAAGTATTCATGGGCAAGTTAAGTTATTTGACATTTGAATCTTGGATCTGAACGATGCGACAAGTACAAACTTAATTACAAATATACTGTGCAGCTACTGATTTGTTCACATCTCTTGGTATGGATGTCTGGTTGGTTTACAACTGGCTGCCTCCAAAGTCAGCATCAGCACATGCATACAAGGGTGTTTGTACAGCTAAGAATAGCTTATTTTCTGCCTACCAGCAGGGCAGCTGGCAGAGGGTGTGACATTAGATGTGTTTTGCAGAATCCAATCACTTCTCATATAGCAGTGCCACCGGTGACAAGTGGAAGCCGAAGGTTATATATTTTAGAAAGCTGATTTGCAGCTTCGATGAGTTTACTTTTGGTTTCACACACATAAAGAAAAACACAGCAGATATTCTTCTTGCTAAACTAAACATTGGCACGTGACACACTGCAGGATATTATAAAGATTATGCTGCCAGAGGGAGCAATCTTGGAGTAATGCACCTCCTCATGTTGCTCTCATGGGGAAGCAGATGGAAAGAAAATGGAGATTGTGGTGCATTCACTTGCTGTAACATCAATCATACTTTGCAATGAGGAGAAAATAGTATCAGTTTTAATATATGTAGTTAATGTTAGCCTAAAGCCTAAATGTTTAGAATTTCTTCCAACAGTGTCCGCTGCTCTGGCCATTAGCATGATTGTAACCAGGGGCGGCTGAGATAATTCTATGAGCAGTATAGGGGGTTTAAGACTTGATCTGTGAGCGCTTCACATTAGCAAATAATTGGCACTAAACATCGATTCAGACTGAGGTCGCAGACCTGATTTCAGGTGTGAAGCAAAATCAACCTGAATCTCCCAAGCCTTATCTGGAACCTCCTCAAGAAAACTGAGGCTTTCATTAAAACGAATGGGAATTTTTGTGTAAGAAAACACATAAACAAAAGCTTCTTCTAAGCAGTATTCCACTGTGTTTGGTTTCATAAGATTACGGGACAAAGAAACATTTTGATTTGAAACTGTTTCACAATTAATCCTATATTGGCAGCAATGCCTGAAGTGCTGGGACTTGGCTTTACCACTCAGAGTTCAATGACAGAGCTTCAGCCAATGTCTACAGCTCGTTTCATCAGTGACTGAAGCTTCAGATGTAGCTTCTGTACTTCCTGGCATTCATCTCTCACCCTAATGATTCTTCTCCTCCCAGCAGTCGCAGTCCCACCTGTTCTACCACTACTGTCTAATTGACACTAACCGCATGTTGTCACCCAGCAAGGGGCTGTTAATGAACAAGTCGCTGTTAGACCACTAGCTAAGCTAGCTCCCTGCTCGGAGTAGTGGAGGGCAGGGTCCGCAAGCTGTTTCCCTCCCAGCCCTCAGCCCTCCTGGGGTGGAAGCCAGGACTTTCATCGCCACCCAGGCTTCCTGCCAACCAAACAGTGAATAATTCACCACCTTCTGGATGGATCAACTGCAACAAAATCTCTGCTTATTCAATGCCTTGATGTCAACATGCAACGCAGCTTGTCTAGATTTTTATTCCTTTGCAAAAAGCTGAAGATGTCCCCTCAAAAAAAGACTGAGTGAATGTCAAGTACTTTTTTTTTTTAAAAGAATAAAACATTTCCTGTCATCCTTTATCACTGTTAACCCTAGTAAATTAAATTTTGCTAACTAAAGACTGGTTACAAGAAAACAAAAATCTTCAGACAATTTTTACAATTATGTGTCTTCCTAGTATACTGTTTGTGGTGCCAAGCCCAAGAAGCTATGTAAATCCAACCTCAACATACTAACATTAGGGTTGATTCAAGATGAGCCAGATGTTTGCAGAGACGATTGCCACTGGTCGCTACTACATGCATGTTACTTAGATTTCTGTTAGATAAAATTCAACTTTATCGTCATTGCACAGCGTACCACAAAATTCAGTATTTACATGTCCTAACTTGTTAGACATCGTTAACTTCTTTGCTCCAGGGTCAAACTGTGGCAGGTTGTAAAGTTCTATCTCAACCTTTTTTGACATCATGATGACACAGGCAATGATAAGATCGTGAGACCAACATGACCTCAGTTTGTGGAGAAGGGTGCTGTAATTGCTGTCCAGCGAGTGAGCGCTTTGAGGACATGAAGGGACACGTCTTACTATTATCAGCTGATTGGTTTGGATGTTGAATCAGCAATTGTAATCTTTTTTAATTGTACAAGTAATGATTTTATTTGACTTTGACAGAACAGGCCATGTGTTGGATGGCTGAACGCATTCATATGAAATATCACAGTTCTACTCTGGAAAGTCAGATGTGAGGATTCCTAAAATATTTTATTATTATATATATATATATATATATTATCTGTACAGAGGTTTCAGTTGTGGCAGTTTAAATCAATAATGAAAGCCATAATCGTGCATTTCCTATTAACTAATGACATTTTCAATTATATATGTACTTTTACACGGACAGCTCTACTCTGTTGATTTATATATAAATGGATACGCTTCTGATTAATGTGATAATTCATGCAAAGTGGAGACTGAATAATGAACAGAGATCAAAGATCACCTATACAGAATTATTATTACATAGTAATAGATTACCCTGTCATAATTCAAGCTCTCATGGACCACCTTTAAACTGATGTATTGGTCTGATAGCATTTTATTGAATCGTTGTCTTTCTATATCTTCCTCTTCCTCTAGCGTCTGCCTTGACAGCTGACTTTTCACATCACCTCCAGCTAGTGCAGATGCAATTCAGACTGAAGCTGTAGTTTCTGTGATATACCTTTATGTTTCTACAGTTGAAACTTTTTTGGAGGAAGCATTTAAACTAAAATGATCATTCAGTCTAGCAGGTGTCATTTGTATTTAGTGTTGCAATCCACCACATCTCCCTCTGAAAGGCTAGTTGTGTTAGATTGCTCCTTCTGGCTGGAGTTCAAGTCCAGTGAAATGCAAATATGCTAAGAGCCATGTCTGCAACACGAGACTTTAAGAAGTCAATTACCATGTGACCCTCCAAGCCAATCACCTGCCAAGTCCTGTATATAAATGACATGACCTCCACTTTCTTTCATATCTTGATGAGGGCCACTGGGCCGAAACGTTGACATGTTTTGTTTTTTCTGACATGACCAGAATAAATTGGTGAAACTGAGATTAGTCGGCTTTACCCTGAAGCTCAGTGTGTGCTGCCGTTTTACCTTTGGGTATTCAGCTTGAGAATTCAAGATTTGCTTATGCTTGCTTGTAATTAGAAAAAGGTGAATGCTTGGCAGCACATATTAGCCTTGATTGTATTCAGCCATTCCTGGAGCTGTGTATTTCTCAAATTGTCTGATTGTTTTTGTCACAGACTTGCAGCATGAATACTTGCCCTGTTGGATTACATACAAGTCAACACATACAAAAGAGCAGCGAGTGAAAATAAAGGATGGGGGTGGATATGTATATAATTACTATGTCAGCACATAGCCATATGCTTCTTGGCAGCATAATGAAGACAAGCCAGGGAGAGAGGGATGAGAGAGTAAACACTGTGTGAACCACAGCAGTTGGGACTCGAGGCGGTAAATGCAAACTTCTCTCAGTTAAAAAGGTCTGGGACACTGCTGACAATGCTTATCAAGTCCAGAGAAAATGTAAAGAAGTCAAGAAGTTAAAGTCAAACTGCACACAGACGTTCTGCACTGTGGAAGAGCATTTCTCCGTTTCAGCCATGACACATTACAAAGATGGATTTCATAACAAGCAAAGAATCGCATTTCAACGTGAATTAGATTATGATTTCAGTAATGGTGATGATTAAATCTGAGTTACTACATTCAACAAAAGAGAGCTCTATGAATGTGAAAAGGGTGCACTGTAAGAAGGTGAGAGTCATCTTACATATCATGGGTTTTTGTGACAAAGCTGTGATGTAGAGATGTCTGTGTAGGTTCTCATTCATCCAGGTCATGGTTATCCAAAGTTGTTTAAATCAACTTTGGATGTGATGTAGAGGACTGCTGGTGCTCGAAGTGCTTCTCCTCAACCTGTATTCTCAGTGGAATGTTTCCTTTAAGCAAAACTCTTCATGTTACTGAACACAGAAGCACAGAACTCTCATGGATGTTGCAAACATCCTGTAAGATTCTGGTATAGCTCTCAGTTTTAGCTATTTCAACTGTTTCTGAGATAGCGGATAGGTCTAAAAACCTTAGTATCTGTGACCCTTGTGTGCCTTTACTGTGGAAAAGAGAAACATATTGGAACATTAAGGCGTTCAGCCTCATCCTTTCTCATATCTCACAGGTGCTTCATTCTATCTTTACACATTTTCATGACCTGTTGTTTATTTTGTTTCTAATAACTTCATATATTTGTTTAATTAATGCTTTTGACAAATGTATGTGAGTCCTGTGGATGGTTAAAAGCAAATTCCACCTTTTTAGTTTTTTTTCATAAGATGTAGCTATTTATTGAATTCACATGTCGAATGGGTCCTAATTTCAGGTATCACATTACTCGGGGGTTGGGAATCTCAGATAGGGAACAACCTTAATACTGCTCTTTTTAAAATATGATGTTCAAAGTCAGATACAATGCATGGTTTCATGTTAAAATGCTTTGTGATGATGAAAGTAAGTGTTTATATTCTCTTATACAAGATAAACGTAAAACGTGCAGCCAGAGCGTGATGAGGATCTGGTATCAGTGTGGGGAAGAACAGAACTGTAACCATCTCTGAGACTGCAGAGGGAGGGGGTGAGAAGGATGGTTATGCAACTAGAAAGAGTTGATAAAATTTGCTCTGTTTCTCAGAGCTCTGAGATGTGGATGACTGTCATAAATCTACAATATGTCTCTGTGATATAGTTTTAGATGACATCAGAGTTGCTTTTGTTTTATAAGCAACAATGGCAAGCAGATCAAGACTTAACATATTGGATTATGTTGAATTTTTCAGTCGTATAAATATAACACTGGCAATGTTTACTTGATATGATTGAGGACTAAATGATGCCAGAATCAAAGGATGGTAAACAAGCTTTTGAGCACAAATGTGGATTGTACTTGGGATAAAAACTACAATACTAAATTAAAGAAAAGTATCTTTGTTTGGCTTGTTTTATATAATTTGCAAAAAGATAGATTTAAAGTGGATAATTATGTTGCTTTTTCAAATGACAATTCAAATTAGTTGCATAATAATGGCATTATGAACACATTAGGAAATATTTTGCTGTGATAGTTGTTTTGCACAGTACTTTATTCTTGGGCTCCTTGGGAACCCTCATCGATAATTATTATAAAATAAAAGGAAATAAATGTTACCATGTTTTATTTCTGCACACACTGCAGTTTGCTCAGCAAGATTTTACCCTGCTAATCAGATAATGCTGTTTCCTAACTCTGTTTTACAAAAACTAAATTTTCCCCCACGTTCACTTGTCGCTTCAGATGTTTCTTCGAATATTATATTAATGGTTTCTCAACATAGAAACATGTGATACCCACAAGCTATGGCTGTTTTTGCTGTGATGAATTTACTTTGTGCTTTATTGTTACGGTTGGGCTCAAAACGCTGCACCTTGACTCCAAATTTACCCCAACTTGAGCTAGAAACCAAAGGTAAATTGATTAAAAGCAGATTATATTGTTGGTTATCCATTTAGTCTTCATTTGCCATTAATGGTACATTTTAATTTGTTATTGTCTAGATGGTTTCTTATCTAAATGCACCCTGGATGTTGCAGATCTTCCTGCACAATAATGTCTAGAAGCTTGTGCCACTGTGCTAATCTAAGAACCAAATATCTTCCGATTCTGATGCTCATCCTTTATACTCATGATTCAGCCAGGAGCTATTTGTGTCCATCCACTCTAGCTGCCAGTCACCTCCTATTATCTGTGCAGAAAATGAACCAGGGGTGCTCTAAATAGCTCCTCCCCTTTGCAATAAGACTGCCATCATTATGACTGTTGGAGATATTGAATAGACTATTATGGCATCAACCCTTCCATTGTGGGAGTCAAAAAAGAAACAATTTGTGCCCATTGCATTGTACACTCTCACAACACTGGTGGAGGGAGGGTTCGATAACATCACATCTGCCTGCGAACAGTGGTGAAGACCTCATAAACCACAGCCCGAGTCTCAGATAAATCAGTACCTAAATGTCAATATGGCATTTGGAAGATTGTATTTATAGCTCAGCTACGTCACAGAACCCACTCCTACTCTGTAACTCGCACTCTCACAGTAGTTTTCTCTGCAAGTCATGTAACCATTAATGAAACGAGCAGACAAACGTGCCCATACAGCTCCTCTATTTTTGTGTGACATTATGTTTTGATGCACTTATATCTTCTTCTTTGTTGTTTTTCTTCATCTTTTCCTATTTAAGTGACATCTTGTTGTCTATTGATGGCTTCTTAAAAGATAATCAAATGTGCCTCCATGAAACTCAGAGTACTTTGATTTGTTAAAGTGGAACAAGGAAAAAATGGAACGCTCATCCTTCATGTTCGTGAAAATAATGTAAGCCTTGAGCAGCACTGATCCTTGTATCATTTCTCCAGTCATCAGCTTGGATTAACAGTTTCTTGCACATTTTTTGGGGTCATGGTATTTGTGTTCAGGGAAGCTTTGACCTTAATGTATGGTCCTTTACACAAGTCGCTGACACTTCCTGATATAAATGAATGCCTACAGGCTACATCCATGGATGCAGTATTATTTGGTGGATGACACTTTTAATGTATTTGTCACACTTGTCGAAGTTGTATTAATAGCGATGTGGAGCCCATTACAACAAGCCTTACATGTAATTATGGAGCCTTCCTCTGCATGGTTTTCATGTGGGCTAGTTTGCATATGATGACTTGTGTTTGTCCCCCTTTCTTGGCTCGTCTCAGGAGGGGAATGTGACTTTGTCAAAGTGCAGATGTGCTACAGGTAATAAACAGCTGGCTTTGCACAGATCAGCCTACAGCTTTGATCTCTTGCTGCAGACAGATTTAAAGGTCGGTAAAGGTCATGACCATGCCTTTGTGTATGGAAAAAGAATTCACTCTCAGACCTCATCCGCCTTTTTCTCTCTTCCCTATAGCCAAATCAGACCAGTATTAGTAATGATACATGCATTAATCCTATCTTGCATTGAGGCATTTTAATGTCCACAACATTTATGTACATTCAGATAAAACATAAATGATCATTGCAGTGAATTATCCCAAACAAACAGGCTAAATCTGGGGTTCCAATTTAGTATGCACATGTATGAGGAACTTGTGGTGCAGACGGTTTGAAGACATGTGATGTGCCCACCTTGGCTAACTCTCAGTATGTATGTGGTGGAGAAGTTCTGGCTGATCCAAGCAGACCCCAGGGCCAACAGAAGTGTTCCCAGATGGGTTGCCTGAGGCTAAGGAAGCAAAGAGATGCTCCCTTGGCTGGGCTGACCACAGAACCGAGCAAGGAGATTCATCATGCGTGTGTGAGCAACATGATAAGTGTGGCAAAGTGAGACACAGCTCCCGAAACAAACACAAACAAAGTCACCTCTGTGACCCTATGAAATAAAAATAAGTTGTTGTATTATTCGTCATTGGGGGCATGTCTGGAAGTAAATCTTAACTTGATGAATGGTTGCATGCTTTATTTTGGGTACTGTATAAGTAGGAATGGGGAGTGGAAGCTATATCAGTCAGTGCAAAAATAAGAAAACTTTTGAGGTTCTCTATAACATTAAAGTCATTTGTTTTTTACATGTTAATGTATATTCAGAAACCATATATTCTTTAGTAACAGAGGGAGATGTTTGCTGTCATCAAATAGTTATAAAGAGGATTACAAGGTTATTACAAAGGAAGATACACCATCTTATAAATCAGTCACGATCCTAATATGATTTACTGTAAGCTGTGAACCTAACAGCAAATCCACTTTACAGGGCATTAGAGAGAGAATGAGACAGAGTGAAAAAGAGCAAGAGTAAGTGATGGTGAGAGAACAGGATAAAAGAGGATGGAGAGAATATTGACAAACCAACAGGACATTGCAATAAAAGTATAATCAGATGGCTGAAATTGCCTGTCGGAGGCAACAGTGTGATAGCATTAAAGGAGGGGGGCATCTTTCATTTCACTTCCTTAGCACCCTAAGTTATGGGATAAATCATTTTAATGCATGTCATCAGTATTCACTCAAGTTAAACAGACCTCTTGTGAGTGGGCTTTTTCCAGGGTGGAACTGTATTAATATTCATACAAGTGCACTTCTCTGAATGGAGCCATATGCTTATTTGTGGGGAGAAGCACGCAGCATCTGCCGACTTTCTGTCTTGCCAGATAAGATGCTAGATAGAAAATGAGTTTTTAAATAATCTGTGAAGTTTAAAACAGAGGAAAAATTTGGAAAAGAGAGAGAAAAAAAGAACCTGTATGTGTAAAGCACATGAAGGTGGGTAGATTACTTGAAAAATATAACTATTTCTTGATGAAAAGCAGATTAAATGTAATTGCCCTCATGAACACATTGTCAGTGTTTATTTGTAAAAATATTAAAAAATGCATTATGTTTTAAGCAGTCAGCTGACAATTTAGTGGCACTTATTAACAATGAAGACCTAGCTAATGCTAATGATTATTCCAGTGACTCCACAGAAGCAGCACCTCAGAAATCTTGTCCTGACAGTGAACAGATTCAAATCACATGCTTCAGACTATGGCCTACCAAAACAGCTCATTTTTGAATTTAGGTTACCAGTCGGTGGCATTAGCAAACCAGCTTAGAATATGAAACATGTAAACACAACAACATGGGGTATCAGTCATATTTAATTTCTTTTATGTTGTAAGACAAGTCTGACAAGTGAACACAGATAAGCCAGGCTAATATGAATCACCATGAAAACTGCCTTAAGAAAGCAGATACGCTATTTGCCAGTACTGCAGTAACAGAGTTTTACAGTAACTGCCATGCAATGGAAATACAGGAATCTCTTAAAGATCATACTTTACCATGTGGGCTCATAATGTATCTACAGCAGCTGTGTCCATAAAATCTGACATTATGTTAGAAATGATTTTTTGCCTCCTCAGAAATGTGCATTGATTGATCACAATATCAAAACTACTGACTGGAGAAGTGAAAAACATGATAGTCTTGTAACAATGCAATTTTATGTCAACTTTGGGTCCTGGCATTCATATGGACACCGACACGTACCACTCACTTAAACATTGTTTCAGATCAAACATATCCCTACATGGCAATAGCACTTCCAGACAGCAGTAACCTCCCCCAGCAGGACAGTGTGTCCTGCCACACCACAGAAACTGCTCTAGAATGGCTCAAGGAATTTAACAAAGAGTCAAAGGCACTGACTTGGCCCCCAGCCTTCCCAGATCCCAACTTGATTGAGCACCAATGGGATTCACTGTAGCAAGCTTGATCTGCGGAGTCCCCACGTTACAACCCACTGACGGATCCGCAGCCAAAGTCCTGGTGCCAGACACCAAAGGGCATCGCCAGAGGTTGCCTCAACAGCTCAGCAGCTGATTTGGCTGCACAAGAGGAACCTGCATGATATTTGGCAAACAGTTTCTGATCTGCTATTATTGGTCTCACTACGCTGCCAAGTGTTTATTGTTCTCCTATACTTTGTTTGTCAAATTTATTTTCATTATCCTTTTCTCTCTCCCATTTACCCTCACCCCGCCTGGTTGAGGCAGATCACCACCCTCCCTGAGCCTGGTTCTGCTGAATGTTTCTATCTGTTCAAAGGGAATCTTTTTTTTCTTCCCACTGTCACCAAAGAATTTGATAAAATGGGAACATTTTGATTTGCTGGGCTTCTCTCTAATATTTAGTCTTAATGTTGGGAGATATTTACTTTATTTAAGGGCCTTGCCATGACTTTTACTCTGAGATGACACCATATCTATGATTTCTAACTTAACTGAAGTGGTCTTAATGTTGTGGTTAATCAGTGTAGAGCAGCTATGATGACACAATATTGGGAGAACAAGAACTGAAATTAGGTGCTTGTGGTTTCTCTTACAAATCTCTGATAGAGTCTGTTAGAGTCAGATACTGACTATAACAATAGGAAAGCTGAAGTAGTATTCTCTTTCTCACTAAAAACAGGGCCCTATCTACTGCAAACACTTGTGCTCACTATAATCCCCACTTTTTATCACATTAATCGAAAGAGCATGAAGACAGCGATTGCACTGTAGTAGTGTCCTATTGAGTAGAGAAAAAAAGCAGTAGAATTTACTAGGGCGTGACTCCGGTTAATACCGTGTATGATCCTTTGTCACTCAGAGTAAAAGAGCGATAATAGGGACTATAATTAAAGCACAGTATGGCCTGATCACATACATTAAAGCTGTCCGACACTGAGCTATGAATCAAAACTCATTCTGTTGGTATCCATGACAGATTAACAGCATGTATCAATGTAGATCAAGTTTTACCTTCTTATTGATGAAGAAAATCACTTTACTGTGCTGAAAGCTTCTCCTTTCTTTGTAATTTGCTAATACATATCTGATGAATTGTGTTTTTTTTCCTTTCTTTCTCTGCTGCCTTTCTTTGTGTCCCTACCTTGCTACTACCTTCCTCTCTGGTATTCTTTGTTCTGCCATTTCTATCTCATGGTGTTTGCTATTTTTCTCCTGTAATCAGACACACAGATTCATCTCTGTCACCCTCAGACACCACCTAAATCAATTTCCAACGCTCTCCCATCTTGGAGGGCCGCTGTCAGGGTTGGCACCTTGCAGCTGGGGACACACCTCGACGTACACACACAAACACACACTCTCTTTCATTCACGTTCGCCCACACAGTCACTAAAGCACACAGACAGGCACATATAAAAGACACACACACACTCATAGCAGTGATTCACCACATCACTGTTCTCTAATGTCTTACTTGCTTCATCTTTGCTACATCCATTTGTCACCGCTGACAGGTCCTGGCAGCAGCATCTATCCATCCTACCTTTATCCTCGCTCCATCAGCCCACACTGTTTCTCTACAACTTGACCCCCTTCCCTCCCCCAGCTCGGTGTCTTTCTGAACTTTGGAGGAAGGAATGTGAATGGTACACAAACGGCTGCCATGCTGATGCAGGGCCATGTTTTCAGGTGGTGCCTGTCTTTGTTACCAGCCACCGTGTTCAATCCCAACATGAGGCTTTGGGTTGAGCGTTAAGCCAACCAGCCAGTCATCCATGATCAGTGGTGTCGGGGAGAGCATGGCATGCATTAGCAAAGAGGACTCAGCTCAGCCTGGAATCTTGCAGAGAATCTCTTAGATATGGTGTCTTGATTTTTTTTGTGTGTGAGAGTGTGGTTGACATGTGGCTGCTGCGGAGAATATATGTCTGAAGAAAACACATACCAAACCATTAAGAATAGAACAGGGCTTTGAAGTCACTCTGTCAGTAAACTATACAATGCATATAGGGACTATGTTGCTCTGTCAGTTGTTTGATCCATCTAACACTTTGTCTCAGAATGAAAAAACTATTTGATGGATTGTGACATTTTGTGCAGATAGTCTCCAGAGGCTGAATCATACTAACCTTGAAGATCTGACTACTTTGATGCCACCATTAGTCTGGTATTTGTTGTTTTTAGTTACACATGTTGATTTTTTGCATAGATTGACATTAAATCTAGCATATTTGCATGTAACTTCAGCGATCTCCTGATTTTTTTAATCTTCTGTACATGATTAAGTCATCATTTTAATTTGTCCACAACTTGTGTTTATGATTTAACAAGTGAAAAACTAACAACATTCTTGTTGGTCTCGGCTGCACTCTGTGTTTATGACTAATTAGCAGGTGTTAGCATACTAGCACATTAAATAATGATTATGGTGTTAAATTGCCCTATGAGCATGTTAGCGTGTGGATATTAGCATTGCAAGCTCAAGCTTAGTAACTTGTTATCCAGCTGGTATTTTTGTCTGTGCTTGGAGCAACATCTTTGTGATTTGTGAATAACTGGAGCAGATTTTGTTCCTAAAGAGCAACTTGGGTGTTGGTGACCTATGGACCCAATAACATTTAGAGTAGTTAAAAAACACAACTTGGTCGTACCAATGGGAGAACAGCTAACTCCAATTTCACAATAACATCAATGGTTTCCAACAGTAGTTTTGACACTGAAGAAGTGAAAAATGTATACTCATATGGACAGATGGACTACAGCTTAATAGTTTTCCAGAGACCAGGAGCAGACAAGGACTAGAAAAAACAGCCATTAGTAGACTTACGTTTTGGTGTGGGAACCAATGGATATCAGTGCAAATGTTGTATTAAGTGTCTGATGTTTGGTAACTTTAAGTACCACTGTGTTACTGCACAGTATTGTAAAGTTTATCACAGATAAAATAAAGAAATTGTGAGACTACAATTGGCTGTTTATACTGGAATAGTGACACTTACCGTAACAGTAATCCACAAAGATCAGTAGGTATCACTCACATCTCCCTTTGACTAATATAAATCAACACTATGTTTTAAGGTAACGCATTAGTCAAAGAGAGAGAGAGAGGTGAGAGAGAGCTGGCTTATTTAGAAGTTTGCGAACATAAAAAAAGACATACAGGGTATAGTTTGCATTTTAGTTGAGCTGGAATATCTGACAGATCTGTGAGAATTGATTCCGATGGTGCCAAAACCAGAAGCTTCTGCTGATGATGGAACTGAAATGGCTGTGTGCACTGAAGAAACTGAACCGGCTATTAGTCTTAGACATCCCATCCAGGATACCATCCAATCTCTGGGAACATAATCCTACTGACAGCCATATTTTTTTTGGGTCACAGATACAGCAGTGAAGTCTCTTCAGTTGCACAAAAAGCCCCCAGGCATAAATGCTAGTTTCATAGTTTGGAAAAGTGTGCACTGGATGTCCTGACCGGCTGGAGTTTGTGCAAGAGGGAAAGTGTGAAATGCAAAGTACTTAGCAAAAAAGACCAACTTTGAAATTATAGTCTCTCACACACTGCTACTGACTAATGCATAGAGCATCGAGGCAGAAACAACTCCCTTATGTGATGGTTTTGTAAGGGCAGTGCTCAAAATGTCTATATTTTCATCTATATTTCTGCCTTTGAGTCTCATAAAACATATTATACTGTGCATTACATTCTCAAATGATCTTGTACCAGAAATATTAAGTGTAAATATAGTGAAAAATGTGACCTGAAAGTTGCTCTTTAGAAGTTCAGAAAAGTCTTTTTTCTACACACTATCAAGAACAAATATGCATTTTAATGAACATTAAACTACTTTCTTGAAAGTGCTTTCAGTGCTTTACAATGCTGAGTTAAATTCACCGTTCCCATGTGTTTTGTGAAGTCATTAAAGTATTTGTTAATTAATGTATTATAAGGCTTAATGAAAGACCTTATTACCATAGCTGGTTAGGCACAATATATCATGCTGATTATACCCATACGTTAATTGGTCCAATGCACCTTGTTAAATGTGTGTACAAGAGGTGCTCGATCCTGGAGAAAACACTGTAAGCCCAGAGGGAGTGTGTAAACGGGTCACTTAGATGGAGAGAAACAGAAAAAGACCGGATAATAAAAGATGTGGAGTTATCTACAGTGTTGACCTTAGGAGTTTTGCTGCTCAGCCAGCTCATCCATCTCTTCCTGGCTCCTCTGTTGTCTGCCACACACCACACCATGTATGTATGTGTGTGTCTACTGATCTAGACTTCTTCTAATCAAATATTGATCTGCAGATCAAAAGCTGCAGGAGGTGAAGTTATTGCTGTCATTCCATAAGTCATGACCAAATAATTGTTTACTGTTGTTTTACTATTATTTTTTGAAATCCCAACCAGCAAGAAAACAAATGTCCCCCACTGCCTCAATGTTTTTGTCCAGGTTCATTGTCATTTATTGGCCTCGGGGTCTTTTTTTCAGTGATGTATCGCTGCTTGTTTACCGCTATCTATAAGCTATTTGCAATGCTGACAACATCTGTTTTGTCTTGTGCCATGTCAAGGTCCTTTCGTAGATAATGGATACATGCAGGCAACGTTGTAGTTATATTTGCAGTAGCTTTGAACTGTTTCAAGTGTGTGGCATCAGAATTTACTTCACTGAGGCTGTGAGTCATCAGTGTGTGCTGAATGAAATCTGTCTACTTGGCTTTTCAATTCTGCTCACGGTCATAATACTTGTCAACACTGAGGCATTTAACAAAGGAGCCTTGCCTCTTCTTGACAGCAGGAGCAACAGCGGGATAGTATCTAGTCTTCTAAACACATAGCCGGCTCGCTATGCAAATTAAATATATCACTTTTTGGGGTGGATGGAGCTGCTTTTCAGATATAGTCAGAGCTGTTAATGTTGATTTGCATGAAATGGTTTGCCATACCTTGAAAAAGTAAACATAAATTTGACCTGAAGGGGGAAAAGCTACATGTAATGCAAAGCAATGGCCAGTAATTGTGTTGACAGTGATTGATCGTGATTTGTTGAGGCACAAAGAATCATAAATCACATGTGACAGCAGTCATGGAGCATGGCTGGAAAACACACAAGAATGAAGGTAACTTACAAGCAAGAGATTTTGTTGTTGACCAGTGCTCTGTTTACTTACGCTCTCTCTTGTTTTGTTTTTTTTCCAAATTTGATCCTGTAACCCACAGAAGCCTCTTGGCACCATTCAACAGGGATCAAGCATGTTTTCTGTGCAAATGTATGTTCCAAAGTGGTGTTTTCGTGATAGAAACTCCCACTTGGTGCTGATAGCAGCAGAAGGCTCGATTGAGGGTGGACTTCAGGTATGAAACGTATTAAAACTTTAAAATTGATCAAATAATACATTTGTATATATTGCACTTGATCTGTAGTAGCAGCAGTGATCTGACTGTTAAAAGAAAGGGGATGTTTTATTGTGCAGTTTTCTGTCACATCTAAAATGTCATTCATTGCACTGGTAGCAGTCTATATTGTAATATGTGATCCGATTTAGAGCAGTGATATTTTCACTTGGTCAGCTCGTCCTGTAGAACAACATGGTCTGGCTGCACCTCACTATCACCTTGTCTCGCTTGTATTTTTTTTTAAACCAATCACAGTTGTTAGTGGGGCTAAATGAAGGATACAGCTTCAGTATTCTCTTAAAATGGTGACATATTGGATTGTTTTGGTGGAACATTTGAATGTAGGTTTGCGTCAAGTCTTTTTCCTTTTGTGCATTTCCTTAGTGTTGGTTGAGATCACATTTTGGTTAGATGTAAAAACACAGTTCATTAGGATTAGGATAACTTGGCATCAAACCTGACTTCAGTTGAAATTCTTCCATCCAATTATCACACTTCATCATTCAGTCCATTATTGATCCCATAGCAGCTTTAAGCATCACAGAAAAAGACTTGTTTGATTAGTACCAAGGAAGGGTTTAGTTGAAGGTAAAATGAAACCCAGATGGAGTGTGTGAATACATTTCTTCATCACACCACAACAAAACACCCATATTAAATCTGTGTGACTACAAAAATAAAGATACCTACTTTTGACTGACTCAGCCTGCTGAAGCCGTGATATTAACTTCAGCTGATCTTTACAATACTGAAAAAGATAAGACTGGGACCCAGTCATCACAGACAGTCCCTGCAGCGGATCTGATTAGTGCATCATTGCTCATGACATTAGCATAGAAGTTTCACTGACCATAATCAAGAAGACAAAGCTTACACTGCAGACAGCAGATAGAAATTCTTGATGTATCTCCAAGCTCTCCTTTCATCTTTGGCAAAGGAGTTGTCAGTTTAAGTCAGTATACACTTGTTCTTGTTGTTTGTATTTACAAGCCTCGGATGGCTGGCAGATATTTCTGTCTGTGTGTATAGGGTCTTGTGTGAGAGGAGGATACACTTTTATCCATGTTGTTAATGTAGCAACAATATTATCAAGAAGCATTGTAGTGTGTGGTGGGGCTGCTGATGCAGTCTATCCCTCCACATGTGCTTTAAGATAAAAAAAAAAAAAAAAACTCACCAAACTCTATTCTGGCTCGTGATCCTCTCATCCTCTGTGAAGCTCTGCTGTGGAACAGTGATCACGATAAGTCTGGCAATTTTACACAGCAACACTCCAGTAGAGCCACTGGGAATACATTATTACATGTTCTCCAGCCGATGTTCTCCAAGGAACGAGTGAGGTGGAAGAGATCAGTGAAAGGACAGTTGTGTGAACATGTCTTCATTCATTAGCAGGAGTGCTGATCTAAGCTGTTTTAAGTTTGTTACACAATTGCATTTGATCCAAAGCAAAAAGACAGGACAGAGGGGTGTTCGGTGATACTGGATTTATTGCCAAAGACATAAAACATGCAATGAACTCCTTCAGCATACGTGGCAACTGTCTGAGCTTGTTCTATATTTGAAGAGATGACCTTGATGGTTTTTTTCTGTATTGTGACCAGTGTCTTTTAAAGGGCCGCTGGAGTTTTCACTTCCTTAACCTGCAACTGGCTCATGAGACATGAATCCTCAAAACCTGATAATGTGAAAAAGCTGCCTCTTTATTCTCAGCTTCTCCATTCATGGAATGAGCCTTGTATGCCTCATTGTACTGCATGGCAATAGACGTTCATGGGTAATTTCACACACTCATAAAAATTTTAATCTACAGGGATAATACTGCAAATGGAGTTCAATAATTTGATCTAGCACGGTAGAACATCTTTGTCTGCTCAGCCCTCCCCTCAGTCAGTCGGTGTCTGCTCTGTTGCTGGTTCTGTCTGTCTTTTTCCTGCCTTATTTTACATGTGGGACCCAGTGTAAATTCAGCTGCAAAGTTCACTGTTGTGCCTGAAAATGCATTAGTCATAGCTGTGCTTTCCTGGCTGCAGCCTCGCTTCAGAGTCGTCTAATGGAGGCTTTTAGGCAGACTAACTTTCAGATGGCCAGTTCAGGTGGCAGTATTTGTGGGACTGACTGCTTAGTAAAGCTGGAGAAAGCCAGCACTAACCACCACCAGGGTGTTATGCAGCTTCCATTACCATTAGATTTACTTTGCCGGAGTTTCATGCAAGCAAGTTAAGGTCAATCCAGGTGGAGGACAAGTGGCAGGAAGATGATCATATATATAATGAAATGACACAAGGGCAGTCACATGTACCCTTTTAGGGTTTGTAGATGGTACTTTGAAAGTAATTCAATAGAAGCAGCAACAGTACTAACAGGAACTACCAAGAGAGATCACATTTCTACCATATTAGCTTCTCTTCATTGGGTCAATGCTACAATCCTTCTCACATACAAAGCTCTTAATGACCAAGCTCCATCTTAAAGACCTTATTGTACCATAATATCCCAATAGGGCGCTTTGCTCTCAGAGCACAGGCTTACTTTTGGTCCCTAGAGCTTCCAAAAGTAGAATTGGAGGCAGAGCCTTCAGTTATCAGGCTGCTCTCCTGTGGAACCAGCTCTCAGTTTGGATTTGGAAGGCAGTCACCCTCTGTACTTTTAAGATTAAGCTTTCAACTTTCCTTTTTGATAAAGCTTATAGTTAGGGCTTCCTCAGATAACCCAGAACCATCCCCTTAGTTATAGAAACATACTGCAGGGTGACTTCTCTTGATGCACTGAGTTCCTCTTCTCAGCTCAAGTCTTTCTCTCTCCATACATTTATGTACCACCACTGCATGTCACTGACTTTGTGTCTTTTCTCTTCTGTAGACTGTTGTGTTCTCCCTGCAGGTAACTCTGTGTCCAGAGCTATGTGGTGTTTTTTGTTTTTTTTTTGTGATTGCTGGCCTCACCAACCTCCCCAGTCTAAATTGTTCTCCTGTGTATTGTTTCTCTGATTTCTGTCTGCTGTCCTTTTCAGTCTCCCTTTGTCAGCCAGTCAAGGTAGATACAGTAGTTTCCTTCTCTGATAGTGATTAAGGGCTATGGTTTTCTTCCTGTTGAACTGGAGTTTTTCATCCCATTGTCACCAATGAGCTTAATCAAAGGGAAATCTTTGGATGTGTTGGGTTTGTCTACTTTGCTATGTTAAATGCCTTGAGATGACTTGCACTGACTTTACAATCGGCTTCAACAGAATTTTGACATAGATAAATGAACTGACAGTATATTGGGTTATGTCCAAAAGTTGGGCCTTGCTCCATGTTCTTCTTAGACAAATTAGCTGCTTGTAATCACGTGGATTAAGGATGAAGATAATTGTTTGCTGGCTACCTTGCCAGCAAATGTTTGCACCCTCCAGTAGGTACCATTAGTTATTATAAACAGTCAAGTCCACCTTCACCCATTTGCTGTTTTCTATAAACACAATCTTCTTGCTTTACATTTGTGAATTCAAGTGAATTTCAATACTGAATGGATTGCCATGACATTTTGTAGAGACACTGAATGATGAATTGTAATAACTTTAATGCTCCCCCGGTTTTTCATCTATTGTTATATTAGATTATAGTGTTTCTACTAAAAATGTTAGCATTGTTACTGTGAACACGCTGTCATACTGACATTAGAATTTCACTTAAAGCACAGCTGAGCCTAAGTACAGCCTCACAGAGGGCGAGAAACGCTGTTTGTTTGCTTGGCTTTCTTGGTTCAGATGTTCAGCAGTTTGAAATAGTCTCTTGCACCTGCCTTTTCTATTACACTGTATGTGAGTGTGAGATTTTGTAAGTATACTGGTGGCTGTATGCAGCTTTTGGTACAAATTTACCATTTGGTTTAACATGCAATATACAATTTAAGATGCTTTAGTGATCTAACATCATTGTCATTACTGCCGATAGGCCTTTGCAGAAGAACAGCGTTCTCAATTCTGCTCAGTGTCAACCTCAGATCCTTTTTATGTGCAAATATCTGCATTGCTTGAGAAAAATAAATTATACACATCATTTATTTAGTGATCAAGTTGCTCATTTGCTATTGTATAAACAAAAATTCACAGTTTTAGACTTGTGACTGGAGGTGCAAGTTTTGGTTAGTGGTCTGATACAGTAAAATTAACCACCATCTGCTCCTTGGGCGACTTAGTTCATTGTGACTCACAGGCAAAAGCATCGAGAGAGTGAAGTGAACAGCTCCTGTATTGACTTACTTCTTCAAGATAGCTTTACCAAACTGAATTACTTAAGTGATTCCCTGTCTCCCACCGTCAGGTATTAGCAAGCACAGTTGTTTATAGTTAGCACAGGAGCAGCACAAGGCGGCAACACATTATGCCGCCTAATTGTCATTGAATTGGATCACCAGCCACAGTCATTATCGGCCCCGTCTGTGTTTGTGTGTGTGCATAGGGGTCAAGGAGATGTACAAAGTGCTGCAGGGAGGGAAAGAAGAGGAGGATATTCAGACTATCCAATTAATATCACATCATTCCTAGTCACCAAGCAGAACAGCAGAGGTAAGCAGATCCTCTTATGGTTACATGGAAAACAGGACACTCGTTTTTTTTGCTTAATTTTTTAAAAAGTGTATTTCTTGCTTCAACATCATCAGTAATAAGCAGAAATTAATTCTGACGGTTTTGGCACTGTCAGATGTTCATTTAAATCAGAGGGCGATTGCTCCACAGTCCATGCATGATAAATGAGCATAGGAAAGTACTGTACATTCAGAGCTGCCATTGAAATAACAAGACAAGGATGCATCCTGGGTCAATGTGAGTGGTCCATTGGTTCATTGATTCATACACTGCTTGAGGAATGGTTGCAAGTCAATTGCATTACCAACCCTGTGTATTCATTTAAAAGCAAAAGCCTGTGAAGGACAGATGATCATTTTGCTAGCATTTTGTTAGAAGGTGGACCAGATACAGAACGACTGATTAAATTGTGCTTATTTTTTTCAAGAACTTTGGCTAAATGGACTTAAAGCTGCTATATCCGGCTTCATCGGAGACTGGGATATTCTTTACATGTCATAGATGTGCAATTCTTAGATTATAGGACAGGATTCATCCCAAAGAAATAGATGAAAAGATTTTCCAATTTTGCTACAAGGTCAGGAGGTCACCAAAACCATAAGTCGCCATGCTCCTTACTTTTCTAATCTAGGCTTTATTTGTTGAGATATTTTGCTGTGGAGCAAATATTGACATGAAGCACCAAACATGGCCACTCTAACACCCTGCCACTAAAACCTTGAGAGGAGCTGGCAGATGTACCAACTTGTAGCTTTTCTAAGTTCCCTGCTATTTGTGGGTGAGCCCTCATGTCTGGGAGTGACCAAGCTGACATCTTTTCGTCTGGCCGAAAAGACTGCCTATGAATCACTAAGCTGTCTTTTTTCCTGAAGGGGCGGCATTGTGGTTGCTTAATGGAAACCTCTCCAGAACTCTGGTGTCTCGAGCCTCAGCATGACATTGAGTTATGGCTGTGTAACACTGCAGCAAAGTGTGCAGTAAAGTGGCAGACTAATAACTTTTTGGCTTCAAATTGAAATAATTCAGCTTCATTGTTTTGACCAGAGGAAGAGTAGAGCGGAGGAAATGTTACGTCTGATATGATTGATGAGGGGAAGGATGAAGGACGAGTGAGGACAGACAATATGAATTTTACCTCCAGCAGCTAATTGCCAGCAGCTTGCAAAAGAGAAGTGAAACTACATGGTTAAAGAGGTGAGAAGTCTCCCATCGTGACAAGAGTGCGGCTATTATCACACAACAGCCATGGGTATTAAATTGAGTTATTTCTGCCACATCCAGCTGCCAGCTGGAGATAAGCGCTGTTTGGCTGAACCTGTGAACTTGCCAGCAACTGCTGGAACCTGTCCTCACCATGTTAATTGATGTATGCACTGCCAGCACTGTTGCCTCATATTAATGCAGCAAAAACACTGCAGCTGGGCTAAGTGGATGGGCAGCATGTGTGATTTAAAGTCTAACATAATTACTGTAGGGGTAATGCATATGACGATGCACTGAGCACTTAAAGAATACAGACAGCATGAAAGCATCAGGTCTCCAAGCTGCTGGTGTTTTTTTTTTCTGCAAAAATTCAAGGTGATGTGTTTTTTTTATTACTTGAGGAAAATCCTAGGGATATGTATATTTACTCAGTTTTGAGGACTGTGCACACAATATATACTGGTTAAAACACGATAACAAAAACAGATAAATAGGGATTCAGGGTTTTAGCTGCTATGTGTCTGCTTAGGACTACTATTGTTACATGTCAACAAACCAAACACATAAAATGAAAAGCAGCTGTGAAATTACATTTACATGGCATTCACATTTACTTTCCATTCATTACATACTCGTGGAAAATATTCTAAAAGTGTTTTAACCAGAAGATGGATGCATTATTTCTATTGACCAGTAGGGGGCGACTCCTTTAGTTGCAAAAGAATTCACATTTTATGGAAATCAATTAGAAAATGACCCAACTTCTCCCTTAATTTGTTATCTCAAAAAAAAAATCCTAATATGTCTATGGTCTCAGTTGATAGTTTAAAGTCTCCTTCAATACAGCATAATGTTCGTTTGATAAATGATGGTCCCATTTAAGGTGAAATAGATAATAAAGCAGGGTATGCAGCCCTTGCTCATCACATCCAGTCTCAAACAACCAAGATGACAACATCCAAATTCCAAATTTGAGACGTCTAAACGGTGACCCACAAACCAATAGATGATATCGCGGTGGCTGTGTCCATCTGTTTTATAGCCATATCTTAATTTTGATATAATATCTTTGGTTGTTTGCTTTTACATCCTTATAAAATCAAGGTTGCTTGAAGTGTGAAACCAAATAGAATATCAATGCATGACCAGAATGAGAAACTGGATTTCCTGTACACATTAAAAATACAGAATAAAAAGAAACATTAGTTGGACAGTAGGAGCAACATTTCAACAGAAGAAGCACAGTCTTGATTTAAACTGGCAGCATTAAAGTGACTCTAAGAAGTGATTTTGATTTCAGTAAAAACACGGTGTTTTCTGCTAAGTTGTCTGTACACATTGTCTCCATCCAACTAGCTTGTTTTCTTATTTTTATTTTTTCAAGCCTTGTAGCCCCAAAGTCTTTACCGAACCGGGTCTGCTAAATACACTGTTTGTGCGGTTTCCTTCCTTTAATTTCTGTCATAGTGTTGTGTAACTCTCAGTCATGCTCCCAATTCCCAGATCCAGTGACCCATAGCAGGCAATTTGGACTGACTCAACTCTCACACTTCACAGACATGGATTCTCTGACTCACCACGCTTAGGTCACATTAGTATCAGGGATTCTGCTGATACTGATGACAGAGCCTCAGGCTGCTAATGGGCACAGAGAGATAGGGAAATGCAGTAGATGAATTAATAGGTATTAAGCATGTAAAAATGTAAGTCTTGATGTCGTGGTGACTGGATGATGATGATCATAATTAAACAGATGCAAGTTAAAATAAAGTAATGCAAGTCATCTCGTGTTAACAAAGTAAAACTGTTTCACAAAAATCACCTTAGTCTCAGAGTCTGACCTCCAACTGAACAAATATCCTTGGGGTTCTGTTTCTGTAAAGGCTGTGTGGCTTTTTAAAATGTAATGAGGTATTTATCCTTTCTGAACTGATCGGTGTTATATTTCCTTGAGTTATGCTGCACTTTATTTTTAAATTGCCTCTTATTAAAGGCTACACACATTGGGTTTTAACCTTCACTCCCTGCTGACAGGCTTAGAAGACACACATCAAAGACACAGTTTTGTTTTTAATTTCCATTATATTAACTACCCTCTTGATTGGCTCTGTAAAACCAGTAATTACAGCCATGGCATCAAACACACTCAGCTGATCCATGCACAGATCAACCACAGGTACTGGGAAATGATAAACACAGCTGGTTAGTAAAATGATTTAGGTGTCACACCAGGAATTGTGTGCTTGTATACATTTGAATTTATTTTTTTTCCTCCACAAGATGGAGTGAGGAATAATGTTGCTTTTGATATTTTAAGTCCAGGGCAAAGCTAAGCCCTGGGATAGGCTCGTGTTAAAACAGATGAAGCCAAGTCAAGGTTGAGGATTTGCTTGAAAGCAGACATGGCTACAAGGTTAGCTAGTGAGGCTAGTCCATTCCAGAATGGAGGGATTAGGAGCTAAAGATTAGACTCTAATGATCCTCAGGTCTGTGTGGTAAGAGCTTCAGCACAAGCAACATTAAACTTACTCACAGCCTGTCATCAAAAACAGTACAGGGCTTAATAAGCTTTGCCAGTAAATTCTGGCCCACAGGCCCGTTTCCCTGTCTTCCTCCACATTTGGATAATATGCCGATAAAATGCTGTAAGTGTTGCTAAGCACTGTCTTGACCTTGATAAGGCAACGAGCCATGATTAGGTACGGACCAGGGGGAATTTAAACATCATCTTATCCAAACAGTTGGCTGCCAATTGCTAACACAGAGCAAAAGAAGGACAGAACGATGGAAAGAGAGACAAGAAAGCGGCAGGGGTAAAAAATAGAAAAACACAAAAAAGGAAGACTGCAAGAGAGGATTCACAGCTGTGTGTTTAAAGAGACACCTGGTGTCTCTTGAAACACCTTTTTTTCTTATTTTTTTGCTTCTTAGAGCATAATGCATTACTGTATACTGAAAGAGTGTATAAGCAATATGTGCCTCAGAGGATGAACACATTAAAATTTTCTGGAATGGAGCAAATTTTGAGGGTAGAATCTTGTGAGTAGAATCACACTGAAGACGCTGATTATTATCAGTGTTTGCAAGTGACCTTTCCCCAGTAGAAATGGCAAAAAGTTAAGCCCAACCACTTGGTCTTTAAAATGTTAACGGTACCCGAACATCAACCTTAGCAGCGTCTAAAGTCTATCCACAATGTCTGGGAGCAGCGTTTATTTGTCTCCCAGGTATAAAAGAAAATTATGCCCAAAACCTTTTAAATTCTGTCCTGCTTATTGATATGCCCCACAGTGATGGAGCTGTTGGTTCTCAGCAGCATAATTTTATACCTTATCAGTTTGGCCGTAAATTCCCAAGTATATTGTTATAGTGGTTCAGCAGTCTGCTTGAAATGAGGTATTCATAGCTGGATAATGAGGTGAACTCAAGTATCCATCGTCTAACCTATGTGACCCTACACATGACCCAACCTTTCCAGTCAGGGAGATGTCCATGAATTGTAACATGGTAAGAATCCTAATGGTACTTGGGGATCGCTCCAATAGTCAGTGTCACTGGTGCTTACTGGGGGATATGGTCATCAGGAACATATTGTGTCCTCATATGTCCAATCAAAGTCTGCCAAACAATCGTGTCATGCTGCCAGTGTGCAACCACATACTAAGCGATCAACATTGCATGATGACAGAGAAGATGCTTGACAACGGGAAAAGTTGACTCAGCATGTAAATCTTTAGAACTCATTCTTTTAACCTGTCCACAAGGCAACTGGATAGAAAAGGCAGGGCATTACCTGTCAAAGCACTGTGTTTGCAGACTTGTGCAAATATTGCAAAGCAGTGGGGAATCGCTAAATAATAAATTACTAAATTAATCAGCATCAGTGTAACCGTTCCAGAATTTCCGGTGAAACAGCACTAACTTTCTCCTGAGAAAACTTAACAGTGCCCGGGAATACCAAGAGGCAGAGAACTGAAACTAGAAAGCCATCATGTGTCCCCCCTATAGTCCCAATTCTTAATGAAAGAACAAAGTAGATTGGGAGTAAATGAAGCGTTCCTGTACAGCGACCAATGACCCCTAGGGCTTGAGTGGTCAATGGAAAGCAGGACTGCAGCATCGAGGCATTGCCTTCTGCTTCTGTGATGCTGTCGATGAAGACATGCAAATAGGGCATCAACAGAGAAATTTCCAGGGAAGCAAGAACGTCTCAAGAGCTTTTCAAGCCACAACACACAATGTTCAGGATCTCGTCATTTAGCTGAATGCTGAGCGGAACTACCTTCACACTGTTACCTTATTTCTAATTCCCATATTTGACTGGCACTTTCTAGTGGTTGACACAGTTAAGCTAGACTAAACTAAACTAAGTGCTGAGGCAACAAAAATAGAGATGACTCCCATTAAGAAATTCATAATCCAGCTATCAGCCTCATTACTCTCTGTTAACAACAAATGATTTAGAGAGCCATGCATAATTCATGGAAAGGGAATCTTAAGCCGGGGGCACTGCAAACACAGGATACAGATGCAATCACTGTTTACTCAAAAACCGCTGAGGATCCCCTTCACCTCTGCTGAGACCATGACTCACTAGAAGCCCTTGCAACAAAAAAGGGAAGCTATTACAATTAACACAATCTTTCGTTATTTTGTATAAGATAAACTGAATATATTTGGTAATGAGTTTTGAATATTGTATATTACTGTAATTTGCCTTCCACCCTGATATTTTACACCTCAACAGCCATATTGATTTGAAAAAGAAAAATTACTTCAGGGCTTTTGGGGGGCGTCATAATTAAACCAGAATTATTCAATATGAATTTGTCATCTCTGAAGATGAGCAAGAGTCTACTGTATATAACATGCTCAACAATTGAGAATATTTGGCATTCCTGCAAGTAAATCAAGAAATTAGCAAGAAAAAGCAAGAGACTGCGAAGTTAAATGTTAGTTAAGAATAAATGTGCCTTTCTGTTTTCTTCCCTTGAAAGGAAGTTGTATTTTTTTTCCATCAGCTATGTCAAAATTACCAGATAACATTCATCCATCACTTAAGGGGTGGTCGCATAACAACAAAATGCTTGTGGTTGAGGCTTGCAGAGACTCAATAGCACAGGTATCTGCAGCATCTCCTCTCACAAACCCGCTGATAACACCCCTGACTATCGTCACTTAGCATGCAATCAGGCAGACACTTTTATTGCAGCATTAGTGTTATTTTGTAGCTTCAAGATATGACTGATGAAAGATTCCTCACTAGATACATACAGAAATTGTTATTGTGCTGTTTACCAGTAGCTGGAGAAAGAAATCTTCTCTTTGTCACCCAATGGGGATTTGCTTCACAATCGTGTCTTTGTGTGTGAAAGTGTTTGTTCGTATCATCTGCATGCATGTTTGTGCACACACTAGCCAGCACATACATTCTTTATGTTCCTCTTTTCTATTGTTTCATGCAGCCAACAGATAGTAGACATGTATTCAATATTTCCATGTCTGTGAAATGCAACCCTTTTATCTCACGCTGTGTTCACATATCTTCTCCTGGTTTGTGATGTTTGTCCTCTGAGGCCCAGTGAGCTTATCCCTCTGTAGTGTAGAGCGTTCTTCCAAACCATACATGTAATGGTGGCACCAATCCCCAGGAGAAAAAGGTGATGAAACATCCCCCCTCAGCAGCTTAAAAGAGAACTGCAGTTTCCATAGGAACGGATCTAAAAGCAATTAGACATGGTGCGCAGAATGAAGCTTGATGAGCCATCATTCAGGAATGGCCCTCGAAATTCCATCTGAGATGCTCCAAATCCTCACGACTCCCCTGTTTTTAATTTCCCTCTCTTCTTTGCTTGTGTTTCCTCTGCCTCCTTCTCCTCTCCTCATCAGATGCTTGTTTAAAGCACACTTCCTGCAATGAATCTCATCTTTACATCATGAGGGTCCCTATTCATCTTCTGATCAGGCTGCATGTCTGAAGTAGAGATCGATGGCACAGCCTCTGAAAAGGAGACCGGGACGATGAGGATGGGCTGGAGAGGCAAACCCAAGGATGTGTTTAGAGGGAGGTTTCGGAAGTAAGGGAGAAAATTTAAAGGGGGGGGGGAGATGGCCACAAATTGTATGATGGGGCAGAGGAAGTGCGGGGTGGATCGAGAGGACGAAGGAGGGGATGTAGTGATCGGTGACCCTGCATTGGGGCTGTAGTCCATGCTCCATTAAGGCTCATCTGCATAATGTTCCTCCTGGCCTCATTAGAGACAAGCAGAGGTGCAGGCAACATTCTGCCAGGTAATACATGTGATAGCATCTCCTCCTCCTTTCCTTCACCTCCCCACCCTTTGCCATTGTTGCCTTCCATCTTCACTTTTCAGCCCTCCCACCCTCCAACCTTCCCTCACTCTGCGTATCAAAAACGCATAAGAGATAAAGGGAACATCTGACAGTCTGCAACCCTCTCCACCTCTCATCCATCATACATAAATGCTTCCCTCCCCTCCTTTCCACCACTGATCTGCCAGACCCTCTCCTTATTTGTTGGTGCATGTTCTGCCTCCCTTTCTCTCCCCCTTCAGCATATCTCTGCTTGCTCTGTGCTAAAGCATGACTGCGTGTCAGCCACAGTTTAGAAAAGTACACATCTTTCCAGTGAGAAATGAATGGATTTCATCTGTATTTTCGCCTTGCTCTCCTCCTTCTTTCTAATAGGCTTAACAGACAGTGGCAAAAGCTCTGGTGCTAGTGTTAAAGGCCATTGGTAAATGGATGGCATATTGAAAAATATGCATTTGTTTTTTTCTTCCCCTCTGCAGAAAACTGAATATTAACGACCACATGTGAACACCAGCCAATACAAATCAATGGCCCCCAGGAGGAGAAATTCCAAATCACATCAAATACCATCTATCACACCCCCTTCCTTTATTTTCTTTAGTCTCTTGACTTGGAGAATAATGGCTGCTGTGGCAATCAATAGATTTCCTCACAACTAATGTCACTCTCTGTTCTGCTCTCTCCCACACACCTCCTCACTTGTTGGGAGGCTGGATAGCACAGCGCAGATTTTTTCTCGTTTTCCACTCACACACTCCATTTGTTTTTACATCTTTGTGCTTCTCTCCATCTCTGGTCCCTTTTTCGCTCCCTCCTCTCTTCTGTTGCTCCCCTCTCTCTGCTTTCCTCTCTATCTCTGACAGCTGTTGTTGCTTTGCTGTATTTGCAGCCTACGCCTTATCTGGGCATGAATTCATTTAGCTGCCATTAGATGCCTCTCCACAGACCCTGCCCAGAACTCTTCTAAAGGAGGGAACCCATTTCAACAGCATAATTCATAACACAGAGAGCAGTAGTACAGATGGAGGAGTAATGTGCTTTAATGCTGTCAGCTGAGTAGACAAATAGCTGGTCATTAACATCCGTATCAATGCACAGGGGGAAAAAAGTAGATGCTTCAGTGTTGTTATCATTTACATAGAATATGTTACAGTAAGCGCTGCATTTTTGACATCAAAGTATTTGCCCAGCAAAATGACCCATTCCATAGGATTTATGCTGAAATGAAGGGTCTTATTTTGCACCCACTGCCTACGTATGCAAATTCCACTCAACTTTTAAACCTTTTATCCAACTTCCCTGGATTCTCTGGCTCTCATGCTTGCCATCATCATATTTCAGCAGCCACCTATCCAGCTTTGTGCACCATATGTTCTGAAATCTGCATGATGTTTCTTTTTTTTTTTTTTTTTTAGGCTCATCTCCATCCATTCTTCCCCTGCTGCCCCTTTTCTTCCTGGGTTCCAATATATTTCAAGACAGACCAGAAAAATGAGTAAGGCTTTCTGCCCTAGTATTTCTGTTTTAAAGGACAGGGACTACTTTGTGTTAACACAGATGAGAGTACAGAAACTACATGTGGAGTTCCCCAAAGCTTCGTTTTTGGATTCTTGTGTTTATTTACATGCTCTTACTGGTTCAAATTAATGGAAAACAACAAAGTACAAGCAAGTACAATCACCAGGTAGAAGTAGTGCATGCATTTTCTCCAATTAGGTAAAGATAAAAATGGACATAATTGGAAAAGTCAGTGCTTAAGCCAAATAAAGACAATCTGTGCCACTGCCTTTACTGTAACTCAGTGGTGCCCAACGTCTAGGTTGTGAGACACATTTATGCTTTTTGTAAATGCTTACAATTAGTAAATTTTAGCAATTTTTTTTTTTTTTTAACAAAAGATTAAAAGAAAATGTGAGTTTGCTGCTCCTACATAATGTACTTTCACTCAGTGCTACAATTTATACATGAGGGTCACTTTGACTGATCCTATTTTTACCCATGTTTTGATATGAATTACTGTTATTTTAGGGTCAGTTACTGAAACATTTGGGACCCCTGCTGCAGTTCAGCTGTGACTATCTAGTTATCTCACACAAACTACATTCCTGTACAACTCAGCTTTAACTAAGCATTCTCATTTTTGTTAAGAAAAGCATCTTATATTGGACCATTATTCTTAGACTTAGATTTAATATTTTTAAATTTTTTTCTCGCTTTTTTTTCCTAATAGGTTTAAGTACCAGAACTGTTTATTACTCCGCCAAGGAAAGGCGGAGTCGTGATGATTGGCATACGTTTATCTGTCTGTTTGTCCTGTTAGCAACATTTCTCAAAAACGGACTAACAGAGTTGGATGAAATTTTTAAGGAAAGTCAGAAATGACACAAGGACCAAGCGATTAGATTTTGGCAGTGATGCAGCTTATAGTCTGGATCCATGGATTTGTTAAAGATTTCTGTATCATTGCGAGATACCAGCATGGCTTCACTGTAACTATGACAACAAATGAACACTACGTCAGCTGTCTGCTGATGATCACATGACTTTGATCCTACTACAAATCCACCACTGTGGACTTATCATGACTTATCCGATGGATATGCTACAAGAAACAATTGATTAAATTGTGGAGGTGTTTCCGAGTCCCATCAATTGGTGCCACTCACTACATATTTAGGTCATGCGATGCGGTATCCGTACATAATGTACACATGCATAATACACGCCTGTGTTCAGCCTAAGGTCATTTTGTTTGTGGGTACATCTATATTAAACGATCACATTCTGTACGGATGTGATTTCTGCCACAAATTTTTTCAAGATTTCAGCCATCGGAAATGATATGATGACTGAGCAGCTTTGGCAGAGCACTGCACTCTCTGAGTGCTTTTCTTGTTACCTTTAGAATAATATCATGCTTTGGGTTAAAATTGACCCTTCCACAATGTTAACCACATGTTAGAAGCTTGGTAAAGTAACGGCACTAAAATTACTTTGGAAAATATCACAGTTTTAGGTTAAATTACGACCATTTGACTTCATATTTGAAGCTTCTTTTCCATTTTCTGGGTTACCATGGTGACGAGTTCTGCCCCATCAAATATATAATTCAGTGATTGCAAAGGAGCAACAGTAAAGCAATAAAATAAATGTCAAAAATAGCTCTATTACCTGTCCATTCAGCCTTTCTGCCCCACTGCACTTATCCAACATGGTCACATACAGCAAATAGGTGGAAGACACTCGCTGCACATAGAATTTCCTAAGTGAATGTAGGAGTCACAGCTGTATATTTAGCTTCTGGTGTTTTAATCAGATCTTGCACACACCTTTTTGCAACATTGTGGATGTGTTTAGCTTGGGTCACTTAGCATGATTCCCAAGTTGTGCATTAAATGAGTGAAAAATGATGGTAGATGCAATGTTTTTAGCTGAACTGTGGCAATGCTAACCTTAACTATTAATCCCATATTAATGCCTCCTTAATTTCAGCACATTGTCTACATCTTTGGTACTTTCACAAACAATTAGACAAAATGCAAATAAACATGTCTTGCCTTTCCTTTGTCTTTGCTTTCCTATGTTGATGGTGAGGTGTGGTCACTTCCTCTTCAAGCCAAGTTATCAGATAGCTTTGTCACCTCTGCTCAGCTCATAATGTGTCTTCATATCATCTCTCTCTCTTTCTCTCTCAGGTCTACTCATACATACTAATTGGAAATCAAATCGAAGAAGCTCCTCCGTTCCACCTGTCACTTTTGCCGAGGTATTAATGGAAGTCATTAACCTGTTAACAACCGGCATACTGTAATGGTCAATTAACTGGCATTACACATGCCTTTATTCAATTTGTGTTGTAGAGTTCAAACATCACAGTAAAAAATAGTGAGACGTGCAAGAAATGCAGATATTGTTAATGGTAATGTGGAGTCTTTTTCCTTTTTTTGCTTTTATACAGGCATTAGCTTGAATGGCTGTGTGACTATGATGTGTTTGTCTGTGCTTTCCCAGACCAAACACCACATTTTCCCTTCCTGCAGGGAGGAAGAAAATGAAACCGTTCTCCACAGGGATTCGTCCCTAGTTGCTGTTGTCATCGCTTCAAACCGCCGGGTCATTACTGCACCACAAGCAGCTTGGCTTAATGTCTTTTGACTTAACACTAATGACTGACTGCATCTGTCCCTGCAGGGAGGTGGGCAGACGAGAACAATATGAAAAGTCACGCTAACTCTTATTTGCGACGATTACACCGGCGATACATATTTCACTAGTTTTCTTGAAGCATTTTCCATTGTGACGGTTTGCTTTGCATATGGTCTTTAAAAAAAAAAGATGGCCCATTAGAGGGGAGGAGAGGAAAGCAGGGGAGAGATGAGAAAAGGAATGAAGAGCAGGACTACAAGGAAAGGAATGGAGAATAAAGGAGAGGAAAAAGAGGTCTTTCTTTTCTGCTCCTCCTTTCCCAATGTTCCATTTTTACTGTATGTCTCACTCCCTTCCTCTTCCACCCATTTTTTTTCCCACTGTATGTGCTGTGTTGGATAACCCATGCATATTTATCATAGCTGCATCTTCAAAGCTATGAACTTATTCATTAGCATTTAGAGTGCTAATGAAAGCAGGCAGAGTGCTAGCACCCTCGCTGTTTCCCAGCACCTACTCCTCTCAACCAACCCCACACCACCCCCTGCATATTGCACTATCTGCAACACATACCCCCAACCTGTCCAAGCCTCCTCTGTCTTCTTATCTATTCTCCTTTTTTTCAGTTTATTCAGCACCAAATTCAATTACAGAAGGACAGACTCAAAAACTTAAAACAGAGGAATGTGTGGGAGAGGTAGCAGAACCCCACAGGGTTTTCTTTTCTCTCTTCATCATCTGCTACCGCCACCATTTCCACTCAAGGTTGCTCTATTCATATTTCAGCCTCTTCTCTCTCTCTCCTTGTTTTATCCTGACTGGGCTGGGAGGTGGAGATGCAAGGAGTTCCCAGGGGTCACGAAGGTGTGTTGTTCATTCCTTCACATGTCCTCATTCTCTGTCTCCTTTCTCATCGTCTCTCTTTCTCTCTCTCTTAGCCTCATGTTACACTTTCACAGAGTAGACAGAGAGCAGCTGAATGCTCAGTTAATTGGACAAGAAACAATGCTTTCCGCATCCACTCATCCACTTCACTTCCACTCAGTGAATGAAGTGAAAAGTGGGCACCTTTTCTCACAGCAACCGGAGCCAAAAGCAGCCCATGTCTTTCTCTTTTCTTAGCATGTGGCCTCTGTTTCAGTCTGCCTTCTTGTTTTTTTTTTTTTTCTAGCACTGCCCCTTCCTGAATAAAAAAGCTTTCAAAGTGGCAGCTACGCGCTCAAAACCGGGGTGGATATCTACACCACCTCTGCTGCTACAGATTCATCACTCTCCCACACAAATACACAGCAGCCCATGCAGGTAGCCTGATTGACAGAGAGCAAGAGAGAGACAGCGGGCATACAGAAGCAATAAGGGAGGAACTGGAGAGAGTGATGAAGGATGGGGAGGCAGACGCTGGAGATAGTGGGTGTTTTGGTGAAAAGAAAGGTCTGGAATGAGAGAGTTAATCTGCAGAGGAACAGATTGACTTGCCGTCCCTCCTTCCCTGTCCTTCAAAGCGAAGCACAAATTCTGCAGTCTGAGACACACACGTGCGCACAAACACACAGACATGGGCGTCCACACACAAAAGGCAAAGAACTCCACGTGGTGAACACTCAGGCGTGCAGCTCCTACTGTGAATGTGCACATGCAACATTTACATAGATTCTAATAGCAACGGGGAGTGATCCAGTTCCATCAGGTACAAGAATAGGTATGGATGTATGGACTTCACACTGCTCTCGCTCATTCAGTGGCCCATTTTTGGCACTGAGACACTTGGTGGTGACCAGAGTATGAGGTTGGCAACTTGAAAGATATGGGTCAATAAAACACAAGGGACGTTTTAGCTCAAAAGGAAATTGATTTCTCAGTGGCCAGAATGCGCTGTGACCTTCACAAACCTTCACAGACCTTTTTTCTCTTTACTTTATGAGGATTGAGCTACATTTGCTCCTTGTTTGTTACAAACAGGTCCCACTGCTGCTGCCGTGGCCCCTTCAGCATTTCACAGTACATTACATCAATATTCTGCTCTCACCACCTCACCGAGAGACTTAATTGGTTTCACTGAAGTTGGGATTTCTGTGAGGAGCCAGATATTCAAGGACTCAATTTACTTACTTAGAGGTACCCCACTGGTTAGAAATAATGAGTAAATTCATGACTATTATGTATTTTAATTTATCAGAAGTATTTTATTTATGTTGACAACATGACAGTGTGCTTTTTTAAATGAATACTGACAAATATTGAGAAATACGATTTCTTCCCACAATTTAACAATACTAACAGTTCAAACCACTCATACAGTATAATCCTATATAACATTTTTACTGAAACCATAGGTTATTTTTGATAGTATTTATGGTTCCAGTTAGAGCCAGTTCAGTAGATACCACCACAGAACTTGAATTGAAATATGACTGATTTTAGCAAAATTAAACCATTGTGAGCACAGAAGAAATTACAGTTCTTATGAACAAGTACATGCCCAGCAGCAGGGAATCTTACTGTACATCTTTTCTAAAGTTGTAGATGTTTAATCTTTTCAAATGTTATGTCTGCTGTCTAGATATTTGCACAGTGGTCGCTTCTCTCTGTGCTGCTGTAAGTCTAGACATGTGCGATCTAACTTTGACCTCCTCCACTCACCTAAGGACTGTCATCTCTTGCTGAGCCATGACATTTAGTCCACAAAGGTCAAGGGCTTATGGGAAATAGTGTGCAATAAAGGATGCTATAAAACACAACTATTAAATAATCTACAAATATGAAATTGCCCAAATTTTGAAATGTTCCACAGCTAAAATAATTAAATTTTTCCAAAGAACCCATAATTTACAGTTTCACTTTGGTGCACTAAATAGCAGTTTTTGTTGTTAGTTGCAGAGTCTGCCATTCCTGTGCTGGATTCATATTGCCTTCAAATGACAATCTCTGGGGCTGGAAAATAAAGCCAGCACCGGAGTGCCAAGAACTGTAGTTCCTTGAATGGTCACTTGAGGGTGGCTCTAAAAGGGTCAAGTCAATCCCCATAGACCTTTAATGGTAAAATGGCCAACTTTACAGCAGATATAAACATGTTTACAGCCTGGTGCAAAAAGTGCTTTTGGTCTCTATTGCATTTTTCAATTCATGACAACTGTGAAGTGGGTGAAGTTTATAGAACTCACTTGTTTACATTGTATTAAGGCTTAAAGTTATGCATAATGAAGGGTGTGGCCAATTTAAGTCCCCCTGTTCCTGACTCATTTTTGGATTAGCCAGGAGTTAGGAGTTAAGATAGTGACAGTTGAAGCCACCAATGAGCTTCAAAAAATGTGATTGCAGTCACAAATAATTTTTAATGACTCTTGTATTAAAACAAGAAAATTTGGTTGCACTGTTAAAAGATGCACATATTTCTGGCACACTAACTGTAAATTAAAGCTGTTTCCTGTGTTGTTAAAGGTCCCATGTTGTCTTCCTTTGTAACAACTTAATGAAAGTCTCACATATTTCCAGGATATGTCATTCAACTTTCAGCTCAAAATATCACATGCGATTCATTCTACCATGCCTGTATACCCCTGCTTTTAGCCATCTTTCAGTGTTTGTAGTGTTAAATGAAATGAGCTGATGCTGCCCACGAGTGCTGTGCCTTTCCTCCAGTTGCCATGGATACCTTGGCAAAACGAGGCAACTCAATGTTGGTAACGTACTGTAACCCCACGTTCTATAAGTATACGTGTACGTCACCCTCTTAAGAACTGCAACACCTGTAAGGGCAGGTAACGAAAACCCAGAGTTCAACCATACGTTTTAATCAGAATTGGAGAGAGCAAAGACAAGAATTTAAGGTGAAAAAGTTCTTATTTTGCTTCACTGAACATTCACAACCTGGACTTGCAGACACTGTACACTTACAGGACACAACTGTTTATTTCGGCCGGTACATTGAAACTGCGAATGGCTCATTAAATCATAACCATAATGGTCATCCAGCTGCTGGTGAGAGGAAGACTTCCAGTACCACATACTGGACAACACAGGCCAAGTACCCTGCTGACTATATGACCCCTCCACCGGACTTTCAGAAGAGACTTGTGGAACAATTGTGAAGCATTATAATCATTCTGTAAATGTACAGTATCTCAGAAGAGTTAGTGGAGATGACGATCAGAAGTCGCTTTATCTCAACCTAAACTAAACCAGAGCAAGGAGAAGCCTCCTGCAGAAGTCACTACATTATGCAAAGCACAATGTTTTCATTCAGTGGCGTCACCATCTACAAAATTACTTGCATCATGGATACTTCTTTTGTTGCACGTGTCCCATCAGGGTCTTCTAACAAAATAACCAACAATACGATATGAAACCACAGTAACTGACATCATGTCCACAGTTATTGATTTCAAATGAGTCTTAAAGTTTCCACCATCTGTGATTGTCTCACAGCTTTACAATTTCCAAAAAGCTCCAATCTGGCCATATCTAAGGTAATGGTAAGGTTAGTCGCATTAGCTGCCTATTTTTGTGTAATATTCCCATAATAATAAAAGTAATCTACCTGGTGTTCAGTTCTTCACATGCTGGGAATGCATGAAGACTCTCCTGTTTGCTTTTGCAGGCAACAGAGCATTTGCAATGGTTTGCTCGACTTTAAGATTCTTTAGAATTAGCAGAAAAGTAACAAAAAAAAACAAGGTTGGATGTTGGCTCCGGGCTGCACAGTGGAGTGGTGGTTAGCACTTTCGCCTTGCAGCTAGATCCCCGGTTTGCATCGCGGCCTTCCCAGAATCTTTCTGCATGGAGTTTGCATGTTCTCCCTGTGCATGTGTGGGTTTTCTCCAGGTTCTCCGGCTCCCTCCCACAGTCCAAAAATATGCTGAGATTAACTGATTATTCTAAATTGCCCATAGGTGTGAATGTGAGAGTGTTTGTTTGTCTGTATATGTGGCCCTGCAACAGACTGGTGACCTGTCCAGGGTGTCCCCTGCCTTCTCCCCAAGTCAGCTGGGATAGACTCCAGCCCCCCCGCAACCCTTAAGCGAAGTACAGTTGATGGATGGATGGATGGATGGATGGATGGATGGATGGTGGCTCCAGAGTGAGTTTTGTGACTATATTTGTGACATCCCAACTGTACGGAAGTCCTGACTGCTTATTTAGAGACACTGTGTTTGCACACAAAGTGTTTGCACACAGAGTGTTATGATATTTTCACAATAGTAAGTAGCTACAGCTGCTTTATAATAACAATAATAATAATAATAATAAAAGACATGGATATCTCTTTTTTTTTTTACAGTATGAGACCTTTAAAACACAATTTCTGTTGCCAATTAACTGAGACTGAAATGTGAAAAAAAATGTAAATATAAAAGTGGAGCCAGCACTAGTTTGATTCTCTCAGTATGAGCACAAGTGAAAACAAGGGACACACAGCCAGACTGACTCTGTCTAAAGGTAACACAATCTAGCACCTGCAAAGCTCACTAATTGCAGGATTGGTAATGATACTGGTGTTTTGTAAGGGGCAGTGTGTCAGTATGTCTCAGCCACCGCATCGTCCAGATCTAGAGAAAGTGAACATCCCAGCATGTTTGTGTTTGTACAGTATGTGCATGTGTGACCTGGTTTGCTGACCCAGTAACAGTGGGCATGCTCACCTGTATTACTCACACTTATCTGCTTTGCACATCTCCAGCAGCACCAACAGCAGACCGCTATCTCTCCGGCTTACTACTGAATCATAGCTCTGCATCCAAACCGCAGGACACCTGGGGGAGAATGCTGCCTGAGCATTCAGCTGTCAACAATTCTTCCATGTGATCAAAACAGAGTGATGTGCGCCGCAGGAGAGAGGCGTCGATGTTTAACAGGCAACCAGCAAGTGTGATTTTTCCATATGGTTTGGCTAGGAGTCATGTTTCGGGGAATGATGAAGTGTTTTCTCTGCTTACACGAGTTTCTTTGTTGTGAATGGGAGCGTTGAGAGCGTGTGAAAGAGTTTCGTACTTGCTGAAATTTCTCTTTTTGTGCCGTTTTTTTTTTTTTTTTGGCAAACTTTTCATTTGTCTCTCATCCGTGACCTTTTCCACCTCTGCTCTGTTCTTCAACTCTCCACTTTTTCTGCAAGAATCAAGTCACTCGGACCACATCGGGCGGAGATTGAGATCATTAAAGCGACTGATTTTGCAATCTCGTAGCAACCCATGCAGCTAAAGAAAAACTTGGTGATGTAGACACACACACACACAAATGCACAAATGCCCAAATTGATTGGACCAGCACTGATTTCCCTGGGCAAATATGTAATGCGTGATTGCTTTCATGGGAAGGAGCTTTCACCTCCATTGCCTGCAATGTATACTGAGACACATGAGCCATGATATTGAACTCTCTCTCTCTTTTTGTGTGCGTGTATGTGTGTGTGTGTGTGTGTGTGTGTGTGTGTGTGTGTGTGTGTGTGTGTGTGTGTGTGTGTGTGTGTGTGTGTGTGTGTGTGTGTGTGTGTGTGTGTGTGTGTGTGTGTGTGTGTGTGTGTGTGTGTGTGTGTGTGTGTCAGCACAATACAGCAGCAGCGTGGTTATTCAAACCAGCCTCAAAGGTTTCATAGGGATTTCAGGATTAGAAAATTAATTACACTGCATCCAAATTTTTCTTTTTCTCTTTTAATGAAGATTTCCAAGGCCTGAGTGAATGCTCCTACTTCCTCGCTTTCAAGCCACTGATACCAGCCTGCGTAATAATGTAAGTAATAATTAGAATCCACTGTTTCATCGCTATATTCTCCATCATCCTCCCTCTGGTTAAGTGTCCAGGACTGCAATTATTGTATGCGGTCATTTTAGTCTGAAACGGGTTCTTATGAAAGCAGTTCACTAGTAAACAGTGGGCAGCAAGGTTGGCAGCTCGAGGACCAGAGAATCATTTATTTCTTCCTTGACCGTCCCTATAAGTGTGTCTGATCTAATTCGGGCTGACCCTGTTAGCTGTTGCAGAATGTTAATTTGTTTTGACTGATCCTAAATGCTCATTAGCGAAGACAGAAAATTGAGAGATGGCAGGTTTGATGTTTGAAATTGCTGGATAGCGAGCCACTTAAGTATAAATTTATACCTTCACATTTGCCTGAGACGTATTCCTGCTATAATGTGCAATAAAAGGGTTGTAAAGAAACAGATAAGCAAATATTATCATTTTTTTTTCCTAATTGTTCATTGCATGTGTCTTGCGCTAGCAGATGGTTGAGGAAGTAAAGGGTTTTATGTAAATGAGAAGAAATGTTTATCATCTTTACTATAGCAGTTAAGGGAACAAAACAAGCGGTTTCATTTGTTTATTGTGGTGAAACCAAGGTGTCATAATTAATGTTACAATCACATACAGAGTAAAAGCTTGAAACAGTAGCACAGAACATGCAGTGGAAGTCAAAGGGAGTTTGACAGCACAATGTCAGACAGTGATGAAGCAATTAGATAACACCACTGCAGAACACAAATGATTAAAACTCCTTGGCCGACGCTTTAACAAAACACGTCTCATCTAAGTTCCTTTGCAAGTAAACAAGCAGGTAATTACTAAATGAGCTCCCAAGGCTTCTATAGTTTGCTTTACTCCACATTACTGTGCTTTCATCTCTTTGGGAGTGATACACATCAGGCCAGTCAGCTGTAATGGCAGTAAATGAGTGAGCTCTAATGCTACAGATATTTGGGCCTTAACACTGATATACAATCTTTATGTGTGAATTACTGCCATAGCTGTGATAAAAACCTCAGAACTGTTCCACCATTTCCTCAGAGCTCACAGCAAGTTCCTGTTAATCAGTAGGAGAACAGCGAAAATAATTTGTGCAGATCTGGAGACAGCCTAATACCTAATCATGTCATAAAAAAATCTACATTTAAAATTTGCCTGATTAATCATTTACTTTCCTTTCACGCATTGTTAGGCAGTCCTACCCATGAATTTCCTCTCCCGTCATTTCTCCTCGTGTCTGTACAGCTATACAATGGATACAAAGCCTTCTGAGTCTGGTCCTATTGTAAAGCTCTATGTCCTCCACAAGTTCATAGGTATTCACAATATTTCCATTTCCCCAGAGGGGATTAATCATGATGCAGGCTATTATAATTTGTTCCCCGAAATTTGTCATGTCTGTGTGCGGCGATGCTCGATGTTCTGGAACCACACGAGTATCGACTCCATCAATCAGTATTACCACGGTAACGTTGTGAGAGCTCCACTTCCCCTGCGGCCAGTGGAGGGGAAAGGCAATTATGCAGGTAGCATATGAGAACGAGGGAGTTAGAGACAGAGCTGGAGAGAGAGAGAAAACACCTGAATAGCAATAAAATGAAAGACAGGAGAGCATGTTTATTCTCCACACCACTTAATGTTTTTTTTCTTTGCACTGCATGCCTGTTTGATAACTGGCATTATCTGATTGACTGTGTTCTTTGTGCATAAACAGCCTGTCTGGGTGTATGAGGCTGGATGTTGCAAATATTAGGTGTGACCATCTGCAGTGCCTTTCCATAATTTGGAAACTAAAAACTGCCCTGAGGTAGAGAGACTTTGCGTTTTCATGATATAGCTGTCTGACTTTAAAACAGTATTACTGCTGTAATTTTTTTCTGAATGGTCCTCTCTTATGCAGGAAACTGTTTTTTTCCACTCAGTTCATTTCACTTTATGTATATACCAAACAAGATATAAAAGAACAGATGTACTCCAGGTTAGATTTTTTGGGGGGGTTTTGTTTTTTAATTTAAAAAATGTCTTGGAATTAGTTGAAAATTGCAGAGAATCATAACTTTTTTTTTCACTATAACAGTATATTGTTATACAGTGATGCAGCTGTTTGATACAAGAATATGTACTGAATTGCCATGTAAAAGTATTTAACTTTTAAAAAAAAAAAAGGTGTTCATTTTGTATGGAAACAAGAAAAGCACTCAGAGAGGACAGAACTCCACCAAGGCTGCTCAGTCGGTGTATGGTTTCCGATGGATAAGTCCCGATAAGTCCGATTTGTAGGAGGATCGCAATGATGTAATCGTCAGCAGGCAGCTGATGTAGTGTTCACTTGTTGTCATGGTTACAGTGACGCCGAGTCGCTATCTCGCAATGATACAGAAATCTTTAACAAATCCGTGGATCCAGACTATAAGCCCCATCACTGCCAAAATCTGTCACTTGGTCCTTGTGTCATTTCTGACCTTCCCTGAATATTTCATCCAAATCCGTTATTCCGTTTTTAAGTAATGTTGCGCACAGACAACCACACGTACGCCAATTGTCACATAATTCTGCCGCGTTCCTCGGTGAAGTAATTATTGAGTCTGGCATGTGAATGTGAAATGCTTTGATGATGCTGTTGAGTACAAAGTGTGAGTTTCATGTTCACACACATGGAAGGTGAACTCTCATGCAACTTTAAAATAGTTGGTATTTTCAGTAGTCCCAATCTTTTCCCACTTCTAAGGGGCATGCCTCCTCTTTGGGCAGACCTGCTAAATCAATTACAGCTGCAGCTAATTAAGCTACATGTCAATAACTCATCCCAATTAAGGTACAGAGCAGAAATCAGACATGCATCGAGTCCGGGCTGCTCTGCTTCCTATTGATTCTGTGCTCAAGCCGGGCATTTGTCCAAAGCTGGTGTACTTCCACAGTATCTGTCAGTCAGTCAACAAGTGCTTTAATGAACCGCACAGATAAAGCGAGTAACAAGCCAAAACTATCAGAATCCATTACTGGGTTCTGTGTATGATTAATACCAGTCGCTGCCGCACATCTGCTAGATTGCAGGGAGAGAAACGAGTCAGGATTCGCGCTATCCCTTCAAGAAATGTGCCTTGCTGTGCTACTTCTTGTTTGTCTCCTTTTGTTAGAAAACAATGGAATGCTCAGTTGGTCTAGTTTGATACCTTTTAATGTTGGCAAAGGTAAATGGACTGAAAAATATCATAGGATTGGTAAAATTTCTAATTAAATTCAGAGTAGATGCCTCTCAGCTTATCTGTTGACACAACCAAAGCTGTAGCCATGTGGCGAACATTCTGAACATATTCCTCTCACTAGCTTCGTATTAAGTTTGGATCTGTTAATTTTCTCAGCAGGGGATTATACGTTTGCACTCTGTAAATGCAGAACAAAAGAAAGAATTCCTGCACACTCTGATCGAAAAAAAAAGAAAGCATTCATCAAGACACCTATGAGCACCATTCATGGTCACTGGGTAGTTTGACTATGATAGCTACATTTGGTGATGGTTAGCTGATTAGAATGTTTCTCCTGCAAATTCTGACATTTTTTTTTATTAGAGCTGACATTTTTACATTAATAATATTAGCTTTTCATGCATGTTTTGGTTGGAATTAAGTGTTATTATTGGTTCAGTTATGATTCTTTCAGATACTGGTGTGTAGTAGCCTGTTTTAGCAATACTTAGTGTTTTTATATATTATTTAATATCAACATATTTTGGAGATGTAGGTTATGTATTGTTCCCTGAGATCACTTTTACTTTCAAACACTTAATCCTATTTTATTGTGTGTACCAAACTGAACAATTTTACCAGTGAGATAATTAGAATGGATTGTTCACTACTGGTTCAATTACTAAAAATCATTATGCAACATAAATAATGCATCTTACAGCCTTTAGAAGTCTTTACACCACATTATATGAAAATTGTAGAATTGTTTTTAAAGATTTATATTGATTTGCCTTTTAGCTCTGTTTTGGTGATGGCTAAAGCTTGGGAAAAAACATCTTTATCAGGGCGTAATTGTTGGAAATAATTGCCTTAGTGGAAATTTCTTAAGGCAGTGAGAGCTGCATAAACAACACTAATTTAGTTAAAACGTATAATAAAAAATTAATAACCAAGGCATGAGGCCACACATTTTGTTGATTATTGTTTTTCTGGCACTATAAGCAGCCTAGAGTAGTTTTATTTAACCCTTAGATGCATAAGTGGATCAAAAATGACCCGGTGAGGTCGTTTTCTTGCAATATCTTTGTAATAAAAAGTTTTTAACGTTTCATATTCCATCTATTCCTCAAAAACATGTCTTTGATATCATTCCTTTTAAATATTTAAGTTACCTTTTATACTTTTGAAGAAATGGTAATATTTGTATTATACTGGTAATATCACACAAGAGGTGATGCACAAACTTGGAAAGATGGAGAGCAGCAACAGATAGAGGAAGAGTAGAAAAATGTCAACAAAATAGATGTTGACGTTCTTCTATTGCTGTTCTGAGTAATATTCTTCCTTTTCAATTATCAAAATGTTCAAAGTCTGTTATAAAGTGAAAAATAAACATATTTCAAACAAGAAATCATTCTTATAATACAAACAATAATATAAATTATTATTCTTCACTAAAATGACAACAATGACATAAAAACACATTGATTCTTATACGGGTCATTTTTAACCCACTTATGGAGGAGTGTAGAGTCCAATCACTTGTGCATCTAAGGGTTAAAATATTGGTTCGATTTTAATTTATCCTACCGAATACCTCTGACTAAACTATTGTATGAATCTTTTGGACATATTTTGAGTTCTTTGTTTTTGTCCTCACTGTCAATAGCTTCTGTTGTCCCTGGAGAGCAGGTATATGGCAGGTTGACATTATTTTTGCGAAGTCATATCCAATCCTCTGGCTATTTGACATATTTTGTTCCTTTATCACTTTTTTCGACAATACTTTTTTATAGTTTTGCCTTCAGCAGTGTGACGCACGCAAGTTGTTGACAGCACAAGTGTGGTTGGCTCAATTATAGCAATAACATACATGGAAGTTTTTATTTTTCCCCCCCTCCACACTCAAACTGGAGTGGAACCAGCAGATTTTGATGGATTAGCCTCATTATACTCTTCACATAGACTTCTATTAAAAACCCCCAGACAGACACTCACATTATGATCTATGATGGAGACATCTTTAGGAACAAAAAAGACAGTGTATTTCCTTCTTTCTGTTACATAGAGTCTGCCTGATGATGATGACAGGCTATTTTTAACAACATAATACCAACAAGCAATTACATCTGTAGTTGTTATTCCTCTTCTTAGCACCATAGAATAGTTACCCATCATTACGAATGCTATTTTAAGATCTGTTTGCATTCATCAGGATTTTTAAAAAAGACTGCATGGCACTCAATACACATGGGGCAAACACGTAGAACGAAGCGCGTGGAAACACTGAAATTAAAGCTAAGAAATAGAGTGGAAATATGCACAAATCAAATGTCTTCTTGCACACAGAGAATAAAAGATGTGAAAAAAATTAAAGAATGTAATGAAAGCCTGGTAAGCCTCATCATTTTGGACAAAGGTGAAGGAAATGGACCATTCTGCCTATATCTATAAGACATCCATCATTCATAAATTAGATAACCTTTTACTCCCTGCATTTCTATTTCTCGTGTGTAGTGCAGCAAGAGGTAGTCAGTTGGATTTTTTTTTTTTTTTTTCAAGAAATGTTTCTGCCAAATTGGAAACACTGGAAATCTAATTCAGTGTAAAAGTCTAATCTTGCAAATTTCATTTTCTGGGAGAAATACGTTAGTGCCTGCCTTCATACTTTGGAAACAATAAGTGGGGAAAGCGATTTTAACTTAAGAAAATACTCTCACTTGGTGTGATAAATGAGCTCATACCTAATTCTAATTGTGTCAAAGGCAAGATTTACCACTTCATTTTCCAAACAAGCACCGGGGCATCTCAGCATAGTGTGGTTTGCTATCAATCTGACTGCGAATATCACCGGTGTTGGTTAATTCTGCACTGTGTACAAAAGCACGGGGCCATGTACCTCTTTTCCAGGAAATAATTGGCTGTAGCTGTCTGTAAATACATGGTTTAAATCATAACCCCCCTTATCAGCTGCTTGCCAGTCCTGCACTGCGTGAGAGGTTGAGGGGAGCCACACAAAGCACAAGTCCTCTTTCTCATTTAGAATTCTAAAAATTCATATTAAATCAAATGTGTTGAATGAAGAAATTCTGGCAGTATTAAGCCCATTTTCAGAGTGTGTTGTCTCGGATTTGACACTTCCAAAACTGAGAATTTTACTTGCAATTTAGTATGTTCTTAGCTTCCAGCAATTAAGAAAAGATTCCTCAGGTGGCAAGCGAAGTGCAGTAATTTCCATTTATACTTTTTTATCATATAATTCTGCAAAAACTAAAGAAAGCATAACTTGATCTGGCATAAGTCCTCTGACATCTAAAGTGGAAATACTTATGTAATATTTTTTACATATTATATGATGATGTTTTACAGTAAGATGTCATTCAATATCAAGCACATGCAGATAAAGCTGTAAAATGATGATGTGTTCATGCAATTTTGACTATATTTCTGAAGAATTTGAAAGCATACATGGTAACTTTATTGTCCATTAATATAAGGATGGGTTAACCCTCTGTTACAACAACCAATTTCCTGAACAGCAGTTTCAAAGTCAGATGTATTGACTCTAACTGTCTCATTTAGTCGGCCCTTTCTGAAGTACATAACGATCTGGCTGTACCTCAGTATTATTCTGCTATAGGGGGGGAAATGCTATAGCCTGTCTGTATTTCTTTAAAGCAATCTCAGCTGTCCTAGATGAAGCTAAGTGAAGTATACAACTTCCGTGTTCCCTTTAAAATAGTGATGTGTGGAATTGTTTTGGAGGAACATGTGCATGCAGGGAGAAGAGCTCTGACATTAAAATAAATTAATAATAATCAAGCAAGGCGGAGTCACTGTATTATCCAAATCCTTGGTAAAACCATAGACTGTACAGTCTATGGGTACAACTTGAAATTGTCAGTGGGGTAGATTGCTAGCTGAGACATTTTTGTTCCGTGTAGTGGAGTGTATGATGGGAATGGTAGCATTCAGCCAGCAGGAGAGGAGAAAGCTGGCTGAAATGAGTGACTAGAGGTTAATACCAACCATTTACATTCAGTGAGTCAGACTACACTTAGCCTCAATCATCCAAAAATGGTCAAAGAAATGGAGTTTGTGGAGCCAAGGCAGCCCATGGACTGTCCTATGGAAGCACCTATTTACTCAAAAATTACCAAATGGCTAATTATGAATAACTTTGAGCTATAGTACAGTTTTAACAGGTGAGTTATGTAAAAATTCATCCCTGTACAGTTGTAATAAATGAGAAAATTAGCTGCAAAGATCAAAACCATGTTTTATACCTGGCTGTAAACAGGGGGTTTTTTTTGTTTGTTTTTGTTCTGTTTTTCCTGTAAAACTGGACATTTTAAGGTGGTGGTCGACAAGGATTAACATGATTTGGGTGACAGCCTCAAGTGGCCATTTGTGGAATTGCAATTTTTGGCACTTCCACGTTGGCTCCATATCTTTATGGCTCCATGAAGCAGGCAGAGCCTTGGCAGAGCTACGTGATGATCAGCGTTGGTTTGTCTGTCTGTCTATTTGTCTGTTAGGAACATTACTCAAAAACGGACTAACGGATTTATATTACATTTTCAGCGAAGGTCAGAAATGACACAAGGACCAACTGATTAGACTTTGGCAGCGATAGTCTGGATCTACAGATTTGTTAAAGATTTCTATGTCATTGCCAGATAGCAGCACGGTGTCACTGTAACTATGACAACAAGTGAACGCTACATCAGCTGCCTGCTGATGATCACATGATTGTGATCCTTCTAAAAATCGCCCGTTGCAGACTTATCTGGACTTTTCCTTCAGAAATCATACAGGAACAATTGATTAAATTGTGGGGGTGTTTCTGAGTCCCATCAATTCCCGCCACCTGCTACATATTTAGGTCACGCGTTTCGGTATCTGTACATAACATACACATGCATAACACACGCCTGTGCTCACCAAAAGGTCAGTTTGTTTGTGGGTACATAATATATATATATTAATAATATATATATATATATTGTATAATAAATGGCCACATTCTATGGTGCCACGATTTCTACCACAAATTCTTTCAAGATTTCAGCCATCGGAAATGGTACAACGACTGAGCAGCCTTAGTGGAGTACTGCAGTGCTTTTCTTGTTCCCAGAGGTTGTCATGTAGTGCTTTCTCATTTGGGTCTGTCTGCAGCATTTCAGAGAGCAGTGATGCTCCACTCTCTCAGATTTTGTTCAGAGTTTTCTTATTTGTTATTTTGAACCAAAAGCTAAGTTCTGTAAAACATTTTGTCAGAATTTGGACAATTTGGCATGTTTTCATACACTGGAAGACCTGACATGTTGAAAATGTCCTTACTTGAAACTTTTGTACGTTTTTTTTTTTTCCATTTTCAAGAGTTATTTATTCAAAATGTGGTTTCTGATGAAGCCATTTGATCAACTGGATCTGCTGGGAACAGTTTTGTCTGTGTCCTCACCCAATTTCATGGCTCTGGTAATTATATTTTTTGGAGGTGCTGAATCCTTAAAACAGCTTCCCAACATTTTTTTGAGGGTGAAAATACAAAAAATGAATCCCAGTTCTGAGTACATATGAAATTCTCATGTATTCATATTTTTATGCATATGTGATACTTTGTTTTGGGTCCCGTTGTAGCAAAATATAGTAAATTCTGTCTGAACAAGGGTTGATCCATTTTTGTTGCAAAACACATGAAATCTTAATGATGCTGTACCTCTGTATCTTTTAAATGTATATAAATGTGCAAATTATAAGCTAATTTTGATGCTTAATTTGCCAAATTAAAGCGGCACTGCTGGAAAATGGAAGAGGATAATGCTGTGGATTTCTTTTACCTGATATAAATCACAGGGCTGCACAGTGGCGTAGTGGTTAGCACTTGCGCCTTGCAGCTAGAAGATCCCTGGTTCACGTCCCGGCTTTCCCGGGATCTTTCTGCATGGAGTTTGCATGTTCTCCCTGTGCATGCGTGGGTTTTCTCCGGGTACTCCGGCTTCCTCCCACAGTCCAAAAATATGCTGAGGTTAATTGATCATTCTAAATTGCCCATAGGTGTGAATGTGAGAGTGATTGTTTGTCTTTGTATGTAGTCCTGTGACAGACTGGTGACCTGTCTAGGGTGTCCCCTGCCTTCACCTGAGTCAGCTGGGATAGACTCCAGCCCCCCCCGCGACCCTAGTGAGGATTAAGCGGTGTATAGATAATGGATGGATGGATGTTTCAGGGTAATCTGTGGCTGCCTTCTAAGTTAGCTGCTAGCCATTAGCATAGCCTTAGCTACCGTGAGAGAAGCTAATTTCCTGGTTTGTGGCATTGGATTGTATTTCTTGTTCAATTTTTGCAGTCTCCTCTTGAGAGATATTTCTCAGACCATGGTGTGAAGTAGCACATTTAATTTACCAATAATAGGTCGATAGAAATACAGAAAATGTACCAAAAATGCCAAATATTGGCCACGACATTCGGCCAGGTTAGGAATCGATCAATCCCCAAAGCAAAGACATGTTCATGAACATTTCCAGCAAGTAATGGCTGACTGGCAGAGCTGTATTCAACTTGTAGCAATAGTTAAATTTGATGTAAATTCAAAATATTTTTTCTTGTTGTCACTTCCTCACACTGACAAGCCTGTCTATATATGTAGCCCTGTGACAGACTGGTGACCTGTCTAGGGTGTCCCCTGCCTTCACCTGAGTCAGCTGGGATAGACTCCAGCCCCCCCCGTGACCCTAGTGAGGATTAAGCGGTGTATAGATAATGGATGGATGGATGGATGATATAAATCACAGACTAAAACCATCTGCATCCTGTTGCAGGATGGTGGAATGACAAAGAGATTTCATTTAATTCCTGACCTAGGAAATAAAAACAACCTCAGAGGAGGGTCCATTTACCTGTTCTGGAGCTTTTCTGCCACGTGGTCTTTTATCAGCATGGGGAGATCAAATTTCCACATTTGAGGAGCATTTTGAAGACTAATGTCCAAGTTGAGTACATTCAAAAAGTTTCCTTGAGTGGTCATATAGCGAGAACTCTGAGCTGGATGCCAATAACTTTGCAGCTTGACCAACTTAACCTGAATTTATGCTCTTTAGTAGTATTTTGACTTAATTTTCTGGTTGTATTCTTAAAAAAACAGATTGCCACAATAACTTAAACATGGGATTTTAAGAGAAATCCCCTTTTCTTTTTCCTTTTAAACCAGCAAATCGTGATATTGTTTTAATCTGAATGAAAAGTTTTAAATATTAGCTCCACAATCCATATTCGGACCCACAAAACTCCATCTTCGCGTGTTGCTTATATCCTTAAAATCCCTTTGAATTATATAATGCTAAATGTACGCACAGATGTAGTTGTCTTTTTGTTGCTTTTTTTTGGTAAATTTAAAACAGCAACGACCAAAATAAGAATTTATTTCCAAATGGCAACGATGTTACAAACGTGCAGTTTGCTCCATGTGGATATTTTTTGCAGCGCACTGAAATCAAAGGAGAGCTCTGAAATCCCGTGCGTCTCTTTGGGGAACCTGCGCTCTGAGGGTGCACACTGCAAAGAATATACATCTCCCAGGTTGTTAGTCAAGTACGCTAATGAGTGTGAAAATGTCCAAATTCCCTCTCAGAGATGAAACCCTGCTGTAGGATGAAAAGCTCGTTTCTTGCGCAAAGCAGCGTTTAGAAGGAATGCTGGTCATTTATGCCTTTTCCATTTCGAGTATTGCGCTCGGTTCAGCCTTGTTGCACTGACACTTGTAAAAAGAGCACAGATTTTCTTTTGAATTACAAGTGGAGTCATCTCGCCGCAATCTGAAAGGAAAACCTTGCTATTTAGAGAGGTGGTGTAATTGAATTCAACATTGTCATTAAGCTTTCCAATTCCAAGATATATTTTTTTGCAGTGCGCCTAATGCTGAAGTCATTCTCCGTTCCACACAGCAGCAACCAAGGACAAGAGAGCATCAGCAGAGAGAGGGGGGAAAGAGAAGAGAGAGAAAGGTGCCTCCTCTCTCGCCATTGCGATAATCGTCTCGGCGCTGAATCGATGTCGGTGCAAATGCTGCTCTAACGGGAGGCGATAGGAGCTGGAACGGAGGAGCGGGGGATTTAACTTCACACACCGACCAAACCTATGCGTGGATTTCGGTTCTTTTTCCCTTCGCCAATGCAAAAGGAAATATGCAGCGAAGCTTCACCATCCTCTACACCAGTTTACTGGGGATGTGCTTGGGTTCAAGCTCAAGTTTTCCAAGTAACATCAATATAGGTGAGAATGGAGCACACGCAGCAGAGCCTTTTGTCTCAGCACTAAAAAATATATATAAATCTACTTTAGATCTTTATTGTCTTTCATCTTCAGAAATTTCTGTGTTTTGTGTTCGACTCCAACATTAACTCCTGACTCTTTTGCCTGCTCAACAGGAGGATTGTTCCCAACCGAATCGCACGAATATGAGGTTTTTCGCTTCGCCCTGTCTCACCACCAGGACATCCCCAAACTGGTGCCGCAGGTGGATATGGTCAAAATGGGGAACAGCTTCTCCATGACATATGCCTGTAAGTATAATCTCACTGGAAACGCGTAATAATCGCTGGTGTGTGCCTTATTCCGTGTGCCCAGGCTGCTCCACTTCCACTCAATCTGTTGATCGACTTTGCAAAGAGCGCTTTAACTCCATAGGAGAGGGAAAAAACGCATCGTGTTCTAGGCCTTGTGACAAAATGCGTGTTGGTAGGTTATCTTATTAACTGTTGCGTGGGACCGCGAAAAGGACTTATTTTCCTCTGCATGATTGCTGCATGATTTGCGCTCCGGGGAAGCCACGGGGATTTAAAGCCAACCTCTGCAGCAGCAGCAACAGCAGAGGCAGGAATCCTACAGTCACAAAACATCAGCTTTCACAGCTATATGAATTTTAAAACGTCTCATCCCGGTGCGCCTCTTCCTTCTTTACGCCGAGGTGGAAAACAAAGAGCCAGAGCGCAGATCGGGGCGAACAAAGAGGAGAAAAACGACTCTAAATGCATTTGTAATTAGCCACGGATCACAATCCGATTATCTTCTCCTGGCAGAACGCACACCATTCAACACTCCCACCCTTAAAATCTGCACAAAGACGCACGCACACTTGCAACAACAACAACAAAAAATAATTGTTTCAACTTTCAGGACTTCAGGCTGATCTTTCTCTAATTGTATTAATATGAATGCACAGATAGACCCGAGGGCAGGTTCAATTAATTCATGAAAAGGATTTGAAGGAAATGGCACTGGCATGCGATATTTATAGTCAACAAGGAAGTTTAAAAGTCATGATTGCGAGTCTCTGGTCCGAGCAGTGGGGGTGCCATTCTCCTGTGGGTGATAATGTGTGTCATTATGCCAGCCAAACAATAGCTCCATGTCTGGGCTTCATAAAAGAAATGTCAGCCCAAATTGTTTCTTCTTTGTTAACCCTCCACTTATCCCTTCTTTGTATTCTGACAAGATTTTGTCGCCCTTGAGGCTTTTCAGGCGTTTTTTTCCCTTCCTCTCATTCCAACCCTCCACTCCTCTGAATGTGCCTGTGGCTCGCTCACTCTCACCACGGTGAAGTCGCACACTTCCAGGAGATACCCTTTGACAGCTGAGTCTTTCCGTCTCTCTGTGTGCCAGGTGCCTCGGTGACAGACATTTGATTTCTACTTTCAGACATCAGTTGTTGCATTCCCACTTTTGAAACCTCCCTGGAATTCTAAAACTGATCTTTATCCATTTCCACTGGTGTGCAGCGACGTAAACAAGGAGGAGGGAGGTGGGGTGAAAAACAAAAGCTGTTGTTTTATGAAGACACAGAATACAAGTGTAATGACATTCTGAGATTTAACATAATGTGGTTGGAGCAGTTCTTATGAGATTCAGTTACGAGCTTGGATCAGAAATGAAGCATTATGCACTCGTGTAGATTTATAGACAGTCGCTGTTGGCTGCTGCTGAATGTTCAACCAGCACTTAAAGGATAGTTACCCTCATCTGTCTGAATGTAGTGCAGATATATTATTTAGCATAACGCTGCTTCTGGTCCAGAAGACCACACAGTTCACTCCAGAGGTGTCTTCAACAATCCAACACAAGCAGTGGAAAAGAAAAAGTTCCCTGCCGACACCTCAAACATCACCCACAGAGCCCCTCGGCCATTAGGGCTGGAGCTCCAGGCAGAGCTGTGTAATGAAATGTAAACACACCCAAGATGCCCTCATTATTAGAGACTGTCCCCTGCTCAGAAGGGAGTGTGATGTGAATATGAGGGGCAGGCTGCCGGTGAATGTTTGCAGTGGATCAAACATGGAGCCTGTAGCAGCAGGGAGGCGAATGGTGGTGATGGGGAGGATACATTAGTGTCTTTGTCACAGCCTGCAGCCAGGGGAGAGGCAGCAGCTACACTAGACTGTTTAAGAACAATTTAAATAACTAATGTGCAGCATGGCATACTTTCTGACAACTGCTTTTCCTGTGTCCAAAAGCAATTAAAAGCATAGATTTTTTCCTTGCTAGATGAATATTTTACAATCCCACAAGCATACAAATCAACAACACCAACATCCTCATCTAAAAGTTTGCAGGAAACTGCTTGAAACTGATTAAGATTCAGATTTTACAAAAGCTAAACTACATGCTGTCACCATCATCTAAAGGATATTCAGTGATTTTTCTTGGTGCACTCGTTCTATCCCTGCACAAATTTGACATCTGTAAAAAAAATTTGTCTCATCTCATGTCATGCACATCACCGCAGTCCATGGGTATGATGGTGGGCTGTGGTACAAGCGTGTCACAAAGATTCACAGCGGAGGGGAGATGACAGAAATGAAAATGACGCCTCTTCCTGCTGCGTGTCACTTCTTCTAAAAGAGTATTTGGCTGTGTAGGCTATGCTGAAGTGTTTGCAGAGGAAATAGAAAGGGCTCCGGGGCTTGTTTATAATGAGTCAGATCGAAGGGGTAAAAAAAAAAGAACCCTATTCCTGGATTTCTATTCTTTGTCTGCATCTGGATGCCCAGATTCTGGCATGTGTGAAGGATATCTTGAGTGAGTGACAGTTCACCTCTGTAAGTGTGGGAATGTTCCCCGGCCCATTGGGGTCCACGAGTGTGAAAAGCAGCCGGCTGAATGGGCCCTTGTGCACAGCGATGAATGGAGCTCCGGATGAGGGTGATACTCATCAGCTGGTTCTTATGACTAGCCGCTTCCTTCAGAAGCGAGTCCTCCCACCACACACATACATGCTCACACACACTCGCTGGCACCTGCCTGAAGAGTTGGAGAATCTGGGCCTGGGCGGCTGATGGGGAGGGGGAGGGCTGGGTGAAGTAGGGCAAAGGTGGAAGAGGAGACAATGAGGTGAGATAAGAACCAAGTGGAAAAACGTGGTGGAATTAGCATTTATCACTATGAATTCTGACTCTTTGTCTGTAAGTGTCTGTGTGTTGAGTGGACTGGCTCATTTTACATGTTTCCAGTGGTTAAAAATAACCGGCAGGGATGCTGTGTGTACGTGGAGAATATTAGTCACCGTTCCCCCTCAGTTAGATCACATTACCATAATCTGCTATTGACTTGGTTTATAATACGGGCGTCACTTCATGTCAAAGCCCCTGCAGGCTCACGCCTATACGATCTACTTTTCTCTTTGATATCCCACATGTGGTGAGGTTTTAGGCTAAGCTTTGGCTATTTTTGGCGCTTTAAAAAATATCCGTCTGCAGCACACTCCTCCTAGCAACATAATGTAACGTTTCAGGATGTGCAATTTATAAAATTAGATGTGTGTTTAGCTTCACGCGTCACTGCCTCACATTTGATTTTGTGTACGGTTCAGCCATCCTGATAATAAACCTTTCATTAAGACTAATTAGCGTTCATGGAAAAGACGATTTGTGTTGTCACTGTGATGTAGGCAGCAGTATTTCGCCGGGTCTCGGAGGGTCAGTTAAAGAGGACTGCAGGAAGATCTATGAGGCAGCGATGATCAATGAAGTGAGCGCTGCACGGAGGCCTACCCATCCGATCAATACAGCACAGATGGGGGTGGGGTGGGGTGCGCTTCCCCTCTGGGCATGCCCGGAGGACAGATATATGAATTACTGTCAGGTGAAAGGATGTATGTAGGTCTGTGTCAAAGAAAGAGTCTACAGCTAGAGGTCAAGTCCAGGGGTGGTCGAATGTTGGTGGTAAATCAGCTCCTGCGCTGCTGTGAAATGGACTCATGTCAGTGAGGTTCACTGTCAATAATGTGTATAAGCATTGTAGATATAACTATACCTACATTGTGCTGGATGTGTTTATTGGCGATATGGCTGCAATCACGTTTGCCCTTGGAGCATACAGCCGCCTGCAATGCAATAGGATGAGATGTCACAGGTGGGCTGTAGATAATCAGGAAATACTGAGCACAGTGATGCTGTAGTTTGCAGTCTGGTCATGTAAAGCTGTATATGATGGTAGCTAGGGTTGACGATTTGGGGAAAATATCTGTTTTTTCTGACTGATTGTGCAAGTTGATTAGCAATATGATATTTTAAGGTCCTGCTTCAGTTCAATATTCACTGTGTAATAGATACAAAACATATAATGGATCATGACCACATGAGAAACCTTTAAAGGCATGAGTGTTAAACAGGTAGGATGGCATGAATTGACACAGTTAAAACGCTGGGTCAGATATGCTGCATATTCTGAAATGCAACCTTTGCAATTTGCTAAATGTTTGAAATTGCAATTTCAATTTCAAATCATGAAATTGCAAGCAGCCTCTTAAAAACAAAAAACATCAAGACAGAAACCCAGGCTTTTGAAGTAGACATGCTTGGTTGACTTCATTCCATGCATCACGTCACACATGAAATCCTCTCTAACAGGGTCTTCATTGAAGGTGACTAAGGACAAACGTGCTGGGAGGCAGTAAGGCAGGTTATAAAAAGGAAGACACTTTAACTTTACCTATTTGAAAGAGAAAATTGATTTGGCCTTGCTGCGAAGTCTAGTATTTTAGATCAATAATTCCCAACCTTTTTGGCTTGTGACCCTGTAACGTGGAAAATGTCTATTTGTGACCCGTTGGTGATGCTTCTTTGTGTTGCTAGGCAGAGCAGATCGACCAGAGAGGGATTTCTTTATACCACTTTATTCAAATTATTTTAGGGACCCTCTTCTGCAGGAGATGATTCTATCTAATCCGACAATCATCATACTTTGACCTCTCAAATTCATCGACCTTTTGCAGGACCCTGAACCTCACACCCGTAAGCATTGTTATATATAACCTTCCGAAACTGTAGGTTATTTAAAAAGCCTTTTAGACTTCACTGTAGCAGTACCTTAATGAGTTAAGCGTGATGCTAAAGCAAAAAAAATGAAGGATAAAACTCACATTGTCATGAATAGGAACTATGTCATTAACATGCATGAGAAAATAGTTGCCCTCATGTTGTGTTCACATGTGCATCTATTGCAACATTCACCTGGGTTAAGTTTTCCCCATCAGTGTGTCGTGTCGTGGTCTGACTACCAAACAGAACTGTGTGCCAGCATGTGAGACTGCTTTGTGAAAATTTGCGGTCACACACTTTCACACAGACACAATAGCTAACAAGAGACAGAGCTTGAGCAGATGCATTTAATGTATTATTCAATGCAGCACATCCAAAGCTATCACTCCATGGAGTTATAAGCATAAATATGTAATAATAACCCGGCAGAAAAAAGAGAATTAAAATAACTCTGTTAAGCACTGCAATGCTCAAAAATATTTCACCCTTCTATAGGATCTGCCTGGAGTAAGTGACAAAAAAACAGAAATGTCTGTCTCCGGGAGACCTTTTATTTCCGTGTTCCCTTCAATGCGCCCCTTTTTGCTGCTCTCTTTCCACCTCCGGGGGCAAACAAAACACCCCAGAACGGAGTGTCTCAGATGGGGTGAAAGCATTAAGTGGAAGAGGGTGTGGGTGTGTGGTATGCGGTGGGGGTTAAGCTGCAGTTTCAGGCCCAGAGGCTGGTGTCACTGAGGCTCTGGGGTGTTGTATTTTATTGTGTGGCCACTGTGTCAGTCACTGAGGTACAGCTGTGGCGACGGACTTCGACTGCATGCATGTTCAGAGGGATTGCCAAGTGTTCGATGTGTTATTGTAAAAGGCAGACGGACAGCAAGTCACCGCTCCCTCTTGACTGTTTGGAATCTGACAGTTATTTGTTGAGGGGAAAAAAAACAAAGAAAATGGAGAGGAAAAAAGAACAGAAACTGACGGTAGTTCTCTTGGGCAAGAGTCTGGCAGGTGCTGGTTTGATGAATGAGAAGCCTTAGATTCGTTTTTTTTTTCTTTTTGCTCCAGAGTGCCAGAGAAAGGGAATGGCCCATAGCAATCAATGTAGATCAGCCAAAACTTCTCCCCAAGCAGCAGAGTGATAGAGTGTGGAGCAGAAGGATGGATGGAGAATGTTTCTGTGTGTTTGTGTTGCTTTGCAAAATGACAGAATGTGCACATGGGGCAGGAGAGAAATGGCAAGGAAAGAGGGAATAAGAAACGTGTCATTTAATCTCCTCACCCTCATATGACCATTTTCTAAGAGCCCCTCACCACATCAAAGTTACCCCAACGGCCGTCCAGAGCTTTGAGCTTTGAGGTTTGGGTAATCTCCGATGAGGAGAATAAACCGGTCTTCATCACAGATCTTGTGTGGCTCAAAAACACACACATCACTGATACCTGTGTCCACTCTCTTTCTGTTTGTTCTCCCCTGTCTTTCTACGCCTGCTCCAAATCCTCTTCTGTATTCATACGAGCTCACCAAGAATTTAAAACAAATCTGTCGTCTCTGGAGGTAGTGGCAGCTGGGATGTAGAGGTCTGAGCTGAGACGTGTGGGGCTGGCAATTAGAAAACAATGTGTTCGGAGATGAGGACCAGGATTTGTGCGGCGGGGTGGAGGGAAGAGCGCCTGGTGATGGCAGCTGTCATGTTTTTGCAGCAAAGGCAGAAGCAGAGTCCCTCTTTTGTCATACAGCACATCTCAGGAGCTTCTGTGTACTTTAATGAGGAACAAAGCCTACAAGCATATTCAACAGTGTGACATAGTGCGACTGCTCTTATGGTGACAAGACTGCTGTTGTTGACGGCACGGTCGCACAGATGCTCACCATGCTGAATGACTGACGCCAGACCTGCAACAGTTGCTGAAAGTTGGAGAAACAAACAAGACAAAGAACAAAACAGAAAAATAAGCACGCATATTGTGGAATTATGTGTGCACATCAAGACACTGTGTCCAACGAGACAATACAAATGTGTCTACTAGCACAGATTATGTTTAAGTGTCTATTCCCTTTTATCAGCTGGTGCATTAACTTCTGTACCTGTAATAAAACACATCGAGTAGAACAGCTGTATTGTAATGTCGTATCAACTGAATTAGAACTTGACCAATTTTTGTGTTGTTTTTGGGTGGTTTTTGTTTGTCTTTTTTCCAATTATTAGTAATCAAGGATGCCAACAACTGATATTTGGAGCTCATGCACATTTGATGGAAAACTGAAATCTTGCTGTCACAATTTAGAGTAACGCAAACTTTAATGCAGAACTTCATTAAAATATTTTGATGTTTTACGTATTTTGAGCTTTTCAGCATATTTCATTGGCTGTTATGTGGGACGTGCAACCCAATCAGACACGATGGATTCAGAGCACATTGTTCAAGTCAATATCGCACTTTTCAATTAATTGATTTTAGTGGGAATTAGTTTTTTTTAAAGTAGAAAAAATGCAGAATATTGGATAAAATAAATGACAAAGCCAATAATAAGTGGATCCTGCAAATAAAAATCAATGTAATTGATATTATCAGTATAATTGATTGGTTTCAATCCTGAAGGGCCTTTTTGTAATGTAATCTATAACCTCCCAAAAAATGGAATGATATTCAGTTCATGATGCACTACACACATGTTTCTCCAGTATATAGTACTGATGACTATCTGTATCGATACTACAGACATTGCAAAGCCCTTGACTCATGACACCAAATTTGATACCAAAAAACAACAGAACAAGAAAAACCACCAAATCATCAATGTTAATTAAACAGCAATCTGCTGCACAGACTTTATTTTTTGAAAGACTGAATGTTATTGACAATGTGAGTATGATTGTTTGTCTGTATATGTAGTCTTGTGACAGACTGTTACCTGTCCAGGGTGTCCCCTGCCTTCACCCTAAGTCAGCTGGGATACACTCCAACCCCCCGCAACCCTAATGAAGATTAAGCCATGTATAGAAAATGGATGAAAGAGATTGACGGCGGCCTACTAATGTTATGTACAGGATCCAGCTTACTATATGAGCTACATTATCGCTGCATTAACCTAACCAAGCTAACATCAGCCTTTGTGAACGTTGTGTGTGAAGATGCATTGCACACAGTAAAATGTATCAAAACATCTTATTACAGATTTACCAACTAAACTAAACAACTCTGGATATGGATGTTGCTGCTACAGCACTTCCCCCACCATCTCATGTGTTACTGTTATTCTCTACTGCCTCCACTACGTTTCGCACCCATTTATTACTAGAGCCACAATGCAATGCATAAAAAATAGAGCTATAGAAACTATGTCATCACACAGCGTGCCCAGCAGAACGTGCATGGACTCCACTGTTTACCACACTCTGAGCATAGTCTGCAGCACCTGCAGCAGAGTAAGAATCACAGCTGAGCAGAGGGTGGTGCTGAGTCAAGCAGTGTCTCCTAGTTTGTGAAATGCATTGCATTTTCCCTTGTCAATATAAATCTAACATTTAAAGAATATTGAGTGTTACATTTCCAGGTTATGTGGCAGTATCATCCTTTTTATTTCATTCCTTACACTTTTGCTTTTGTATTTTAGGTTTAGAAAGGCTATAAAATGCACCCTAAACTCTTGAGTTGAATAAGTTGTTCCTCGTATGAATATGAATCATTTTGTAAGTCACCTCCATATAATTTAAGTAATAGTGAGATGGAAAAGTAGATAACACCAGCATAGAGGATTTAATCTATGCATTTTCCAAAAAAAAAAAAATACTGCAGATTTGTTCTAATATCTGTTAGTTGTAGTGAATTGCTGAGTGACTGACATGAGTGACAGAAAATTCACTGATTGCAATAATCCATTATTCATTTTCCGAGCAAAAGTGCCAAATGTTTGCTGAGCTCGGCTCCTGAAATGAGTGAACTTCTGCTTTTCATTATTTTAAATGGAGCATCTTGGGGTTTTGGACTGTTTGCTGAACAAAACAAGGTATTGGAGGAGATCACCTCAGGGTCACGAGACATTTTCTCAACATTTGGAATAACTGAATAATCACAAAAATCATTACCAGTAACAATAGCTTCTTTTTTGCAGCTTTAGCTAGTTGTAAGGAAATGAATGCAGGATTTCTGGCACAAATTCTGTTCAGGTCCTCAGCTCCCTGTAGCTTGGCTGGAATTTGCTGAAGACCATTGTTAATTTATACAGGGGTTCCTGCCAAATTAGCATGCAGGTTGTGTGTTTGGCTGTTCTTGCTCCACATATCCACCTCCATCACTTGCTCTGTCAGAGAAATGAAAGTGTGTGAGCGCGACCGTCCCTCTGCACCTGTCGACACTGATACGCAGATGGGGAGATAATTGCGATGGGATGATTGTTAAGGAGATAATTGGAGTTTCCATACCCCCTGACAGGAGCTGGTCTGGGCTGCGTTTCTGACCCGTTGCCCAGGTAAGCATTTATTCAGCAGGCGGCAAGGGCTCCACAGCAAACCAAATTGGAAACATGGTACGAAACAGTGAGGAGGAGAGACGACGGCCTAGCGTGAGAGGGTTAGAGAGTGCGACACAAGAAGAGAGAGAGATGTTCGGAGCTGAGGGGAGTGTTCTCACACCCTCGATTACCCATTTAATGAGGCGATGCGGTGCCATTGTTTTATTACTTAGAGGAAATAGGAGTGATCTAGATTTCGCTGTGTGGTCCTTGTGTTTCCCACTGCTAGGCTGGCATCTGTTCTCTTTGTTCGCAATATTCTCCCTATCATCTCCTCTCACAGGCACTAATGATTCTGTTTTTTTTCACCTTCTGTCTGCCGTCACTTACATTTTCAAGACTCTTGCTTTTTTGGCTCATCCTTATTAACCTTCCATTACCCCTCCTTTTCAACTAATGTAGTCTCTCATGAGTATGCAATGATCCCTAACTTACAATCTAAGGACTGTTTGATTGGTCAGCTGCTCAGATCACTGTTATTCCCCAGCGGGTGAAGCTTAAGAGTTCAGCGCCTTCATGTCTACATTCATTTTCAGTTTTCTTCATTTTCTTTCTCCATTTTGTCGTTGACTCTCCTATTACTTTTTCTCCTCTGTCTTCTTGTCCCCTTGCTTGCCTCTTCTTTTTTTTTGCTACATTCACTGGAAACAACAGTGACATAAACACTGTTTTATTGCTTTTGCACAGGCAGTAAATCTCACTTGAGCTTGAAGAGCTAAAGCTGTTTATACCAGGGAACAGCGAGCGCACCTCTCTGGAGCACAACGCACCATGGGGCATATGGGTACTCTAGAGAGATGGGAAGGCAGCGAAGCAAAACCAGGCCCCCCTCCTAAAAAAACCCTCTAAAACCTGCCTCGGTATCCTGCTAGAATATGCATGCATGAAATACGCTCTTTCCACTACACTGATACATTATATCCCTGGACGCATAGGTTGGCATGAATCTCTAGAACAGATTTGAAAGTCTTTTGCAGGAGATCCCAGTGAAACCTGCTCCCACAGTAAAACCCTCCTACTCAGTCATGTCTGGAGAATCTCATGCAGATCCTGGCTGGAGCTGCGTTTCGGTCCCCTGGGTCCCTGTCCTCTGCACAGAAGGAGATTGATTGCGCTGTGTGAGTCATGCCGTGTTGGAGGGCCACCCCCACCCATCACCTGAGGGATTCTTCACAAGCACAAGCTGTGTGAGACACTCGCTTTCGAAACCAGCGAGGCCCTTTTTTTTTTCATTCAGATGGGTGTTGAGGTGGGTGTATGTGCACCCTTGGGGGGGAAAGCTACTCGTCAGCGCTTGTACACAGCATGCGTGTGAGTAAATCGGTTATTGACTTCTTTTATTCGACCTTTCATTAACATAGCTGATTAGCTCTCTAGAAGATGGATGGGACCAGAGGGACCACAACATGCTCTCTGTTTTTATTACACGCATTATCTGGCAGTTATTAGCCATGGGTGGCTGAGTGGAGGATAACTGTGTGCATCTTCCAGTGTCTGGTGTCAGATGTGTTTATTTCCTTTCAAAGTGCTCTGTGGTTGATTGAGTGACCCTTCACCCTTGTGGAGATGGTGCATATTACCGCTTGATGTGACAACAATCTGTGCTTCTGTCATCCCGCTCTCCTTTCAAAAGAACACCTGAAACTAAATGCAGAAAGCATACAATAGCATTTCTTGGGGTTATCAGTCTTATTGTACGATGTATGAAAAAGCGCACCTCATAGAAATACTATAATTTACCATAAGAAAAGTGCAGTTTCGAGCAAATGTAGTGTAGTTCCAGTTTTTTGTTGGATTTATTTTTTTCTGTTGGATGCAGGATGTTTATATACACAATGAAATTATATATAAACATGAGACAAATAATCAGGAGTAATAATGCAGCATTGTTTTTAGTTGGGTTTTATTAGATACATATGAAAATATAGTCGTACATCTACTAATTAAGTTTTAAATTACAAGAGTCTACTGTTAATCCTATGTTATGTCAAGTGTTATGAATGGTTATTTTTAACTTTGCATATTTTTCTTGTAAAAATCACAGATTTTCAATACGAAAATGATTTTTGGCTTTAGAATGAATGAATATACCTTTGAGAAATTGTCAAACCGTGCATAAGAATCACTTGAAAAACAGTTTTCTCGGATTTTTACTGTGCATTTCCTGTACCCTGTACACCACACGGCTACACGAATGTTGATAATCTGTACACAGACTCAGTATCTGCATATAAACCCTGGCCAGAAACCATTAATTACGACAGTAGTCTCTGTCATGGTGGCCTTTTGTGAGCTAAACTTCTAGAATACTCTCACGCACAGTCACCAAAAACCATTTCACCCAGCCACAGCAATCAAAATTCAAATATGACATAGCTGGAATAAAAATCACAAAACTGACAATTTAACAAGTTTAAACATCAGCATTACCATGGATCTGCAATCTTGCCAACAGCGACTCACTTTGTTGTTAGTCTCTTCTCAGCAATTTGATGTCATAATTGTCCTAATATACATGATGGAATGGTTCACTTTAGTTCATGTTAGTCCAGCTACTACAGTAAATATCACTGTTTTTGATGATAAGATTGTATTGCTATGCATTTTTCACATGGCCATAATTAGAAAGATGGCAGGAAATGACATGTAACAAAGGTCTCTGGTGCTGTAAGCTCATATGTGCAACAGTTAATGCAGTCACCTATACAGATTGTGCTGTTACAGTTGTGACAAAAGGCAATAAAACATTTTACATTTACAGTTCACCTTTGTAGAATATAATAAATCAAACACATAAATATATCTTTACTTGTATAAGATAATATTCTAAAGTTGATGACTGTAGTGAATAATAATGTCCGAGAGACAAAAGACTGTTTCTTGTAATATAGTAGAATTGAAATACTTGCTTAAAGTTCATGAAGTGGATTTATCTGTCCACAAATCAACTGAAAATAAATGAAAAAGAACTTTTATAGATCTCACAGATCCATATATACTCTGTGAGGCTGTACTCAGTTCACCCATATCCTGAGTTGTTTCCTTTTTATTGGTGTTTTGTGCATGTAAAAAGTCTCAGGTCCACACCAAAGAGAGTTATTATTTCCCACAGAAAATTGAGCTCCTTACCTGTCCATAACACCTTATTTGAAGTCCAAGCTTTTGTTCTTTTACATAAGTATGTAACACATCTGCCCAGCAGCTAGTCTGGCAAACCCTCAAACAGAGAATGAGCAGCTACCTCGCAGTCTGACATCATTTCCTCGCTAGAACCAATTCTTCTAGAGCTTTGCCTTTCTGCTTTTTCTTACATATCTGGGGTTACAGTACATGAAAAACAAATTTACCTCACTTTCACCAGCTGGCCAGTCAGGGCAGGTTAAAGTTTTCAATCAGCAGAGCTTAAAAATACAGAGGCTAAGGTGAGAAAAGAGGTGAAAAAGTTTTTTGTTGCTTTTTCCCCACTAAAGTATTCTCCAAATTTTGAATTCTAAAGATGCATAGGACAAAATATAGGCTATTTAAATGCTATGCAGCTGTAATATTTGCTCTTTTCGCCACCTTAGCCCTGAATGTTGAAATTTTTAACATTTGATAATTAGCACTAAACACAATGTCTACCTAATGTTGATGGGAAAGCCATTCAATGTGCCGATGTTTCATCAGAATAAGTGAAAATTTAGACCTGCTGCTGGCATTATGGGCAAAATCAGATGATCACTAAAAACTGTACCTTGCCGCTAGCATGACTAAAGGACAAAAAACCTTTCTGTGGTTTTTCTTTTTCAGTGTGTTGGAAAAGGCAATCCTTTTAAAGTTATCAGATCAGGTTGTGGTAAACAGCAACAAATATTTCTTTTAAATTGATTAAATTATCCATTAAATAATGTAAAATATACGACTGATGAGACTAAAAATACATGTAAGTCACATTCCTTTAATAATGTGTCCTTTGTTTTCCACTCCATGTCCTGTTTTTTAACCAGTATTGACTGAAGAAAGCAGATTTGACCTCCTCTGGCATTAGTGTGAAAGCTGTGGCCTTGTGGTGTAAATGTGACACTGGATGGACGTTACAAACCCGGGTGCAGTTGTAGGACTGAGGCTCACTGTATGAAGGTGGAATGCGACTGTGGGAATCATTCTAGTGGGGTTATGCTGAGGTGGAGGATAACTGGGCTGAATTTGGCAGCTCATTGTTAACAGTCTTTGCCCAGCGATGCCGAGAGGAAAAAGAGATGATTTTGTAGCATTGGAAAACAGATTTCTTTGGTTTGACAAAAAAGAACACACAGTTGAAAATTGTGCACGATGGATCCGTGGATAAGATGAGCAACTTAATCGGGTGTCCTATTTGGCGGAGTCACCTGGCATGTCAGTCCTCGGTAGTGGGGCTCTATCAAAAAACCAGATCTTTATGGATGACTGAACAAGAACCCTCCAATCAGTACGCTCCCTCCAGCTGAACCCGGCTTCCTGCTGCGGTAACATTCCCTCTATGCCGCTGACCTTAATGTAGCACAGCATAATAGCATGCAGGTCCCAGGGGAGCAGAATAGTAGAAAGCTTGTATTCCTTCTGTGTGTGTGGGTGTGTTTATGGAGGCAGATATTGTAATATAGAGAATGTCACAGGAACGTGCAGTTTGCATGCGGTCACAGTGAATTCATGAGTACACGTCTTGTTGAATGTGCATTAGGGACCGTGCTTTGAAAGACTTTTCTTCTATTGATTCTAGCAAAACCATTTGTGTGAGCCCCTAAAAATACACTTGTGAGTGCTTTTGGTACAATTCAATTCAACTGCATTGATTTATTTATTTCTGACATGTCAAGACAATCAGAGCTACAGAAAAAAGAATCACGTGCACACTCAGAGGAGAGGCTCTGGAAAACTGCAGTCCTCTGCTCAGGTTAGGAGGCAAATACCATGCTCAAGGGCATGTTGACACCTCTCTTTTGCCGATATAGCTGACCTGCATTTAAATAAATATAAAAATCCTGGCAATGAACTTTGATATCAAGTGGATCTTTGCCGAGCACACGTTCATAAAGTGTTTTGTTTGATTCCCAATTCTGTCAAAAATTAAGGTTGTTTTCATTCATCAAACTTAAAAAATGCCCTTTGATGCTTTAAAAAGGCTGTTCAATGCGATGTTTTATTTATTCGTCGACTCAAACTTAAACATTTATGCCCAGTATGAAGAATGCGGCATTGCCTAACGCTCCCCGTTAGAAGCCCTCCCATCATCCACAGCTTCAGATGCAGGAGCTACTGTCACAAACATGCCCTCTTTGTGCAGCCGGCACAGACACGTCTGTCGTTTGATATTTGTCTCATGCTAAGCAGAGGAACAGCTGCAGGGCACAGGAAACAGAGAACAGGGAAGACGTGAGTTGCGTGAGTTGCTTCTGACAGCTCCTCCTGTTGTGTTTGTATCAGTCCCTTTAGAATCGGAGCTTCTTCTCACTTTTCTTGCGGCCCCAAACTCTTTGGACACAACAAATGCACATGAACTCATTCGTTCAGAGTAAAAGTTTGCAGCGGGTGAGAAGCTCAATTCAGGAGGCAGTTCCAGGGAATTTTCCTGCTTTTGTCCTCATATGTCGAAGAATTTTGTCGAGGACTCTTGGGTTTAAAAGGCATGTTGTCACTACAAACTCACCAAAATGTCACCATTTATCAGAGCTAGGCACTGTGAAAACAGAATCATCAGATTTTAACCTCTTAACAGTGTTTGAACAATTCATCTGTTATGTGCCATTTGTTTAACCAGATCTAAGCTTAAGATTTTGCTAATTTATCAAAATCTCCTTTAGTATAGAAATTCACTTAAAATAAACCATTGGTCTAACCAGATTCAGTAAAAAATGCAAACCTATTTTTTCGTGAGCATAACTGAGAAGTCATGACAGCTGTGGCCAACACTCCTGTGACAAAAATTCTGAGACTTTTCAGCTGAACTGCAGGCTATGTACACTTGGCAGACGACAGAAATGTATAGAAGCAAATTAAGAATGTAAGTAGTAACATATCTACAGTATGTAGAGTCAAACATTTTTTCCCTGTGTTGTGACACCTGTGGGTGCTTGAAAAAATTTGCAGACATATTGATTGATTTTTTTATTTGTTTTGTAAATTAAATAGTCAAAGAAATTCTGTTCTTTTAAATGATTTATGGAATCATAGTAATGTCATACTACACACAAAACTTCATTCAGCTTTCTCCACTTCTTACTATGGTTGTGCTGTTTCCATAGAGGTGCAGGACTTTATATTGCAGTGAAAAATGAGCCCATAGTGACTAGCAGTGTGAAAAATGCCCCCAAACTGTTTAAAATTCCGAGGTTTAAACTGTAGGTAAAGATATCAACAGCAGAGCCCCAGCTAAAGATGTTGTAACTGTAGTGATTTGTTTACAACCAAAGAAAAAATGAGCTTTAAAATGAAAACACAGCTTTGCCTCCATTTCATGGTCCCCCGTCATCCATTACAATCATGGAACATACTTCTTGGAAATGATTCCTTACTAGTTTTGAGTGTAAATAAAAATGCGTTGCAGTGGAACTGTGCTGCAAATCTTCCATTATTTCAGAAATTATCTGAGGATTTTGTGAAGCCAATTCAGTTTTGCAAATTTGCTAATTCCTTGAGGGGAAACCTAATTATGACAAAATGTCCAAACACTCACAATTCCCACTCCATCTTCCAAAAAGTCCTTTAGCAGCTCTGAGCCACTGTAATCCCTGCCAGCGAAACAGACTGTTGCCGGGGCAACCTCAGTCATGCCGCCATGGCAGCTGTAACTGTGGTGAGGAGATATGGAGTGCCAGGGTGGACAGGTGTTGCTGGGGTCTTCAAGATCACTTCAGGTCTCTCAGCCCTGCCTCCAATGTCATCACACATGTGGAGCAACACTAACAAGCTGCTCGCACGCAAACACTCTCGATGTGCTGCCGCTCTATACCGTAATCTGATCCGAGACCGCTGAGTCGCACTGATGTTCTGTTTCATACTCGTGTCCAGTCAGACGAGCACACGGTCGCGTTGCCAGCTCGGAGCAGGGGTGTCTGCGTGTGCTGTATTTTATTTTCCTTTCTGTCAAACACAGGTACTGTAGGTATGAGAAATGAGTCAGTGAAACATGGTAACCTGCTGTAGGGCAGAGTAATGGGACGCTGCACAAAAAGTCAAACAAGCTCTCATTACCTTTTTATCCAGGCAGAACACGGAGGACACCGCTGAAATTGGCCCTAGAAAATTGTAAGGGTGGGGTGGGGGTGGAGGAGGAGGGGATATATAATGCGTGCTAGTGGAAAGCAGTATCTGAGAGAGTGTCCATTTACTAGTGAGAGCATGTGCAGACCATGAAGGAAAGATAGTTCTGTTACTGAGTCAGTGTGGTGAGGCGCAAAATGTCTATTTCAGGGCTTGCTTTAAGTAGGGGTGAGTCACCAGGCTTTTGGAGCACTAGAGGCTGCATATGTGTGTGTATGTTCGTGTGTGTGTGTGTGCATGTATTTTTATGTGATACCACAGATTTTTTTTTTTTTTTTTTCCACTCTCCCTCTATCTCCGTCACACACACGTGCCTGCCCAGAGGGTGCAGGTCTGTGACAGGTTAGGCGTTTTGGGTATGGGCC